>NC_135816.1:61848472-62122829 GCF_964213995.1 Mustelus asterias
CACTGTCCATTTTTGTGTCTCACAGTTTGGTTTACAACTGTGATTCATGAAGCGTGAATAATTTCCTTTTGGGCCTGCATCAATAATCCGGTCCTGTCGATAATAAAATTTACAGTTAAACTGACATTCACTTTTTGAGGCATAGAAATTCATAAAGTCACTGAATTTAAACATTTGCATAATCTGCAAAGCAGATAAAAGTACATGTGGCTACCAAAATAATTTTTCTTTCAGGAAAATAAAACATCCCAGTATGAATGATTTCGCAGAAGCTTACGAATTAACTATGTATTGCGATTGTTCCAAGATTTTTGCAATAAAAGACTATGAATTAAGAGCACATGTATTCCTCCTCCACCATCACCCAAACCACATTCAAAGCATGTTCTAATAGCACACTTTCATTTTTGTAGTTTGTAAATTAGGGACCTTTCTTGAATAGTGCTGCCTTCACTTCTGGTTAAGCGTGCTTACTGAGCATGCTCAGTCTTTTTCAATAACAAACTGTCTGCTTCCCTCCTCACCCTCCCCTTGTCACTTCCCTCTTCGAATCCTCCTGTTCACTGCCTCTCTCAGTTGCTTCTTCCCTGTCTGATCTTCTCACTCATTGACGGGATTTTCTGGCCACGCTCGCTCCAAAACCGGAAAATCCTGCCTGAGGTCAATGAACCTTTGCATGGTCGTGTCCCGCCTGCTACAATTCCCGTGGCGGGAAGGATGGTAAAATTCATACATTGTCTCTCCAGCTCACCACTTCGCTCTGACCCTCCCACTCATCACTTCTATCTTTTCCTCACTGTTTCCCTCCTGACTTTTCCATTCGCTGACTCTTCTGCACGCTATCTTCTTCCCTAGCCCTGCCACTTTCCCCAAGCAGCCCTCTCGCTCATTGCTTCCCTCTCCTGACCCTCCTAAAAATCTATTGGTGCCCTTGAGCCTAACAAGTGCAAAAATTCTCTCACTAATCCTTACTAATTTACTAACTCAAATTGAAAATTCTTAATAACTTACTATTTCTACTTACCTCCAGATTGCTGCTTCCTGCCTCTTTTCCCGCACACCACTTCCTTGCTGCTTCCCTCCCTGACCTTCCCACTTGCTACCTCTCCCACTCGTCATTCCCCTCCACTTGCCCTACTCCCTCCTACTTGCAATCACTTCCTCCACCCCCCCCCTTGCTTATGGTGAAGATTTTGGAGAGGGAAGCAGTGAAGGAAAGGGATCGGGAAGGAGAGGAAAGCAGTGCACGGGAGGGTCAGGATAGAAAGGCAGCAAGTGGGAGGATCTCGGAGCTGGAAGCAGCAAACTTGAGGGTCAGATGTGGGAAAAGCGGCAAATGGGAGAGTCAGGGGGAGGAAGCAGCAAGAGGGAGGGTTATGGGAGTAGGGAAACGACATGGAGGGTTGGGGAGGGAAGCAGTGAGTGGTAGGGTCAGGGCAGGAAGTACAGGAAAAGAGGCGTGCTAGAGGCAGGAAGCAACAATCTGGAGGGAAGTAGAAATAGTAAGTTATTAAGAGTTTTCAATTTGAGTTACTAAATTAGTAAGAATTAGCGAGAGGATTTTTGCACTTGTTAGGTTCAAGGGCACCAATGGGTTTTTAAAGTAAAAATTACAGGTCAGGATTGTAACCTACACTTATTACATGTTTTCTTATAGGAAAGTGATTTTCCTTCAGTATGTTTTTGTTCAGCGTTTTTTTTTTAGGAACACATTAGGAATGCTTAACAAGAGATAGCTGTACACTTGGAATAGACATATTATCAGAAAATCGTAGAAATATTTGCATATCCATGAAAACTAATGGAGAACTAGTTGTACCCAAGTTTAGCTCAGGTCCAAATAATAGATGAACAATCTAAGAAGTAAACTGATTAAATTGAAAATAACGTTTCACAGGTTTATCATCTTTTGGTGGTTAATCAGTTGATAATTAATCTTACATAAAGAATATTCAAATGGTGAGAGGCGCTTACGAACATCAAATACAGAAATAAAGCAGAAAAATGCACAGAGAATGAGAAACAGGGACACAATGAAAAAAGGCTGGCAAGTCACCAAATCGTGTTCACTCTTTCTGAGTAGAACATGTCATTTGTTTGATCTGGGCAGACCAAACATATATCCCATTTCTAAGGATGTTGTGTACCATTGCTCTAAGTTGATTTTGGAAACATTTGGTCTCAGTGAGATGAGAAATATTTGTGCTGGGGAAATGAAACACCTTTCATTTGAGACATGGAAGATCTTCTCATGGTGGCACCAAATACAAGCATAGCAGTTATATGCTAAGCCATAGTCTCTCTGAGATTATCCATTAGTTGTGAGTTAGAAGCAATTTTGTACTATAGGGCATTGCCAGTAGGAATTCCAAGAAGACTCTCAAAATTTACATGAAAGAAACCCTTAGAGCCAGCAGACAGAGGAGATGTTCATCTCAACAGTCCAGGCCGAATTGAACCATATTTCCTAAAGACCAACAACCCACTCATCATCCATTTTCACTCATCTCAATTACTGACTGGCAATACAGATTTTGAGCAATCGTTTGATTATTGATCAGTTGTTGTGCAGGTTTGACTCACGTGTTATTTATTAATTTATATTTAGTTCCACAGGTTTTGTAGATTTGAAGTTGTTACCTTGTCAAGAGTAAGCATGTAGAAGTTGCTGATGTCATGTTCCTGTGCATATTTGATTCGAGCATAACACTCCTCCTCATCTATCACCTCACCCACATACTCATTCACAAATTGTCCCTATAATAGAGGCACAGATTCAGCAATGTAAAAATGGATACAGCAAATAACAAAATGTTATTGTGTTGTTTTTGAGGACTTTTCATTTTAGTTATTTCCTAACCACTTTTAACAGATACCGTTAAATTACTCAAAACAATGTTTTCAGTCTACTACAGTTATCAAAGTGATAGCAATGTAGAGTATTTTATGAACCAAATGATTCTTTCAATCATATTGCTAATGAGAAGAAACAAATCAAGAATTATAAGACATTTCATTCGACAACACATATTACCCATTTGACAAGTTTCGCATTCTAATCACTCCTTATTTCCCTACTGGGTTTATTGGTAACTATCTCTCGCTCCTAGCTTTGGATCCACCCACAAATGGAATATTCTCTCCACATGTATTAAGTCTCATGTAAGTCTTCTCTTTTCTAAAGAAAAAAGTCCCAAACTATTCAATCTTTCTCAGTGGTAACAAGTGAGTAATACTCCGTACTTCTATTCCCATCGCAAAGGATTTCATCAACTGAGCACAGGTAATGTCTGCATCTCAGTTGTGGGTAACAGCTTGGTTTTTCCCTGAATGAGAAGACAGTGCTATGCTTTCTGATGGCTTTCAATATTTAGAAACAAATGTAGGCATATTTCTCACCTTCTTAATATTGAATTTAGCAAGTAAACCCCAGCCTCGCCCTGCAGTTTTCAAAATTTCCACTTCAGGATATTGCCGCTTGGTGAAGCACTGGTTCTGGCATTTTTCTCCTGCAGGACAGACAGTTGGATGGCACTCATACATTAACATCCTGTTCAGACATTCAGAGTCTACCCCACAAGGATTCTCATCAGTTGGCTTACAATTACATCGTGGAATCTCAGATGGATCAGCAGTGAAGATCTGAGCCTTACCCACGGCTTTGTTTACCTTGATAGAAAAACAGTTGGTTAAACCTCACAATTAGTCATTACATAATTATCTTTCGACAATTCATAATAAAAATGCATTTGTTGATTAAACTGTAGAATATTAGCATATATAGCAAAAGTAAGAGAATCGTTCTTTGCAAAAAGTCCAACCTACACATTGAAATAGGATATTGCAAAATCAAAATACTGAAAATCTGAAATAAAAACACAAAATTAAGGAAAATGCATTAGGTCAGGCAAGATTTGTAGAGTGATAAACAAGAGTTGACATTTTAGGATGATAACCTTTTGCCAGAACTGGAAAAAAATTAAAAAGGTTTAAATCAAGTACAGAGGTAGGGAAAGGAAGAGGGAATAAAAGAATAAAGGAGGGGAGGGGGGAAACGGTCTCTGATAGGGTGGTATCTAGGAGAGAGTAAATGGCAAAATTGGTATAAGAGGATGGGAAATAAAGAAACGATTTTTCTAGAAGAGATGTTGTTGAGAAATTGAAGTATTGTTATCCACATCTGTCACCCAAAAACGAGCAAAATGAAGCACAGGGTGCAATCTGAAATTGTTGAACTTAATATTCAGATCAGAAGGCTGCAAAGTCCCCAATTGAAAGATGAAAGGCTGAATTTTCAGGCCCTTCCCACCGATGGTGACTCTCTGTGGCAGGTTTCCTGGCGGCAAGGCTGTGAACAATGCAAAAGGCCATAGACATTGGTGGGACCAAAATATCTCACTGCCGGCCAATGGCAAGCCAACTTTGGAAAACACACCACGGGGTGGGAGAGAATCTCGCCTAAAGTGTTGTTTCTCGAGCTTACTATGTGCTTCAGTGGAGTAGTGAAGAAGGTCAAGAACAGAGAGGTCAGAGTAGGGGTGGAGTGAAGAATTAAAATGACAGACGAATTAAATCTAGGGGTCACACTTGCAACCACAATAGAGTTGCTCTTGAGAGAGTTGTGAATGTAGCTCAGTCCATCACGCAAACCAACCTCCCATCCATTGTGATAAAAGCAAAGGAATCGGCTTCGTACCTTTACGTCCTCATCTAAATGAATTTTGGGCTCGACATGACGCTGAACTCTTCTTCCACCACCTTCATCGCCGTGCTCATTTCTTTGGGCAGGAGTCCTCCCCTGTTCAGCAGATCCTTTCACCCACCTCCAGCATTCCCTCTCCACCTGAACCCCTCCCTCTGGCCTTTTACCTGTTCTTGATCTTTTCATCAAGAACAGTCGGTCTGACATCGGCCGACTCAATTTCTCCGCTCCTCTCAGCACTCTAACTTGTCTCCTTCCGAACTTGCTGCACTTCGCTCTCTTAGGACCAACTCTGACCTTGTCATCAAACTTGCCATCAAACTTGCCGACTAGGGCGGTGCTGTTGTCTGGCGTGCGGACCTCTACCTCGCAGCGGCTGAGTGCCAACTCTTGGACACCTACTCCTATCTCCTTCTGGACCACGACCCGACCACCAAACATCAAGCCACTGTTTGCAGGACTGTCAATGACCTCATTTGCTCCGGACATCTTCCCTTCACAGCCTCCAACCTCATAATCTCCCAACCCCGGACAGCCCGTTTCTACCTTCTTCCCAAAATCCACAAACAGGACTGCCCCAGTTGGCCCATTGTGTCAGCCTGTTCCTGCCCACTGAACTCATTTTCTCCCATCTTGATTCCATTCTCTCTCCCTTTGCACAGTCCCTTCCCACCTACATCCGTGATTCCTCCGATGCCCTACATCATATCAATGACTTCCAGTTCCCCGGCCCAAACTGCCTCCTCCTCACCATGAATGTCTCCATTCTCCACCAGGATGGTCTCAAAGCTCTTTGCTTTTTCCTCAGAGATCTGAATAATCCCCATCTACCATCTCCTCCGTCTGGCTGAACTGGTTCTCCCACTCACCAATTTCTCCTTTAACCCCTCTTACTTCCTCCAAATATGGACACCTCATGGGTCCCAGTTATGCCTGTCCCTTTATGGGTTATGTTGCAGTCCTACTCAGGCCCCCTCCCACAACTCCTTTATCGGTACTTTGACGACTATTTCGGTGCCGCTTCATGCTCTCGTCTGGACCTGAAAAAATTTATCAATTTTGCTTCCAATTTCCACCCCTCTATTACCTTCACATGGTCCATCTCTGAGACTTCTCTTCCTTTCTTTGACCTCTGTCTCCATTTCTGGTGATAAACTGTCACCAGTATTCATTACAAGCCCATCGACTCCCACAACTACCTTGACTACAACTCTTCACACCCCACATCCTGTCAGGACTCCATCCCATTCTCTCAGTTCCTTTGTTTCCACCGCATCTGTTCTGTCCAAAATAGTGCTGTCGATGTGTCTCCTTCCTCAATCGTGGTTTTCCACCCACTGTGGTTGACAGGGCTCTCAACCGTGTCCAACCCATCCCCTGAGCCACTGCTCTCGCCCACTCTCCTCCCTCCCAGAATCAGAATAGAGTCCCCCTTGTCCTCACTTTTCACCCCAGCAGTCTCTGCATTCAAAGGATCAACCTCTGCCATTTCCGCCAACTCCAGCATGATGCCACTACTCAACACTACTTCAGCATTCCACAGGGAACATTTTCTTGGGGGCACCTTGGTCCACTCCTCCATCACACGAAACGCTTCATCCTCTGCCCACGGCACCTTTCCATGCAATCGTAGAAGGTGCAATGCCCCTTTACCTCCTCCCAGGTCCTAAACACCCCTTTCAGGTGAAGCAGCACTTCACATGCACCTACTTCAATCTGGACTATTGTATTCACTACTCCCAAAATGCTCTACTCTATATCGGAGAGACCAAACGCAGACTGGGTGACCACTTTGCTGAACCTTCGGTCCATCTGCAAGCAGGACCCAGATCTATCTGTTGCTTGCCACTTCAACACACCACCCTGTTCTCCTGTCCACATGTCCGTCCTTGGCCTTTTGCAATGTTCTAGCGAACCCCAATGCAAACTGGAGGAACAGCACCTCATCTTCCGACTGGACACTTTACATCCTGCTGAACTGGGAGACGAGAGAGGAAATTGCTGGGCCTCTGACGGAAATCTTTGTCGCTTCTTTGGACACGGGTGAGGTCCCTGAGGATTGGAGGATAGCGAATGTGGTCCCTTGGTTAAGAAGGGTAGCAGGGATAACCCAGGAAATTATAGGCCGGTGAGCTTGACGTCCGTGGTAGGGAAGTTGTTGGAGAGGATTCTTAGAGACAGGATGTATGTGCATTTAGAACGGAACAATCTCATTAGTGACAGACAGCATGGTTTTGTAAGAGGGAGGTCGTGCCTTACAAATTTGGTGGAGTTTTTTGAGGAAGTGACAAAAACGGTTGATGAAGGAAGGGCCGTGGATGTCGTCTATATGGATTTCAGTAAGGCATTTGACAAAGTCCCACATGGCAGGTTGGTTAAGAAGGTTAAGGCTCATGGGATACAAGGAGAAGTGGCTCGATGGGTGGAGAACTGGCTTGGCCATAGGAGACAGAGGGTAGTGGTCGAAGGGTCTTTTTCCGGCTGGAGATCTGTGACCAGTGGTGTTCCGCAGGGCTCTGTACTGGGACCTCTGCTATTTGTGATATATATAAATGATTTGGAAGAAGGTGTAACTGGTGTAATCAGCAAGTTTGCGGATGACACAAAGATGGCTGGAATTGCGGATAGCGAAGAGCATTGTCGGGCAATACAGCAGGATATAGATAGGCTGGAAAATTGGGCGGAGAGGTGGCAGATGGAATTTAATCCGGATAAATGCGAAGTGATGCATTTTGGAAGAAATAATGTAGGGAGGAGTTATGCAATAAATGGCAGAGTCATCAGGAGTATAGAAACACAGAGGGACCTAGGTGTGCAAGTCCACAAATCCTTGAAGGTGGCAACACAGGTGGAGAAGGTGGTGAAGAAGGCATATGGTATGCTTGCCTTTATAGGACGGGGTATAGAGTATAAAAGCTGGAGTCTGATGATGCAGCTGTATAGAACGCTGGTTAGGCCGCATTTGGAGTACTGCGTCCAGTTCTGGTCGCCGCACTACCAGAAGGACGTGGAGGCATTGGAGAGAGTGCAGAGAAGGTTTACCAGGATGTTGCCTGGTATGGAGGGTCTTAGCTATGAGGAGAGATTGGGTAGACTGGGGTTGTTCTCCTTGGAAAGACGGAGAATGAGGGGAGATCTAATAGAGGTATACAAGATTATGAAGGGTATAGATAGGGTGAACAGTGGGAAGCTTTTTCCCAAGTCGGAGGTGACGATCACGAGGGGTCACGGGCTCAAGCTGAGAGGGGCGAAGTATAACTCAGACATCAGAGGGACGTTTTTTACACAGAGGGTGGTGGGGGCCTGGAATGCGCTGCCAAGTAGGGTGGTGGAGGCAGGCACGCTGACATCGTTTAAGACTTACCTGGATAGTCACATGAGCAGCCTGGGAATGGAGGGATACAAACGATTGGTCTAGTTGGACCAAGGAGCGGCACAGGCTTGGAGGGCCGAAGGCCTGTTTCCTGTGCTGTACTGTTCTTTGTTCTTTGAACTGAACATTGAGTTCAACGACTTCAGAGCATGAACACTCTCCTCCACCTTCATCCTATTTCCATTTATTTTATTTCATTTTGTTTCATCCATTCATCCATTTGATCATCCTTCTTTCTCACTTCCATTTTCCTACTTCTCCATTCCAGCCTTCTTGCCCCACCACCCCTTCACGGGAACTGCCATAATCCCCAGGCAGTCCCTATACCATCTGTACCTCTGTTCTGCCATTCACACATTCTGATCACTTGATGGACACTTTTAGCACCTCCTCAGCCTTCTGCATCCTCATTTACATTCCCTTTGTCCCATTCCAGCACCCCCGCGCCCCCCCCTTCCCCAACCAATAGTATAAATCTCTGCTGATTTTCTTTGCTCTTAGCTCTGACGAAGGGTCATCTGGACTTGAAACGTTGGCTCTATTCTCTCCCCACAGATGCTGTCAGACCTGCTGAGATTTTCCAGCATTTTCTGTTTTTGTCCCATCCACTGACTTTGTCTACACTTTCTGCTGTCTTGGGAAAGCAGCCAGCATAGCTCAGGACCCCACACACCCTGGATATAGTCTCTTCCTCCTTCTTTTGTCGGGAAACAGATACAAAAGTCTGAAAACATGTACCAACAGAATCAAGAACAGCTTCTTCCCTGCTGTCATGAGATTTTTGAATGGTCCTATCTATCATATATTGAGCTGATCTTTCTCTTCATCCTACTTGTAACTGCAACGCTATATTCGACACCATATCCTTTTCCCCTAAGTACTTCATGAACGGTGTATTTTGCCTGTATAGCATGCAAGAAACAATACTTTTCACTGTATCCTAGTACATGTGCTAATAAATCAAATCAGAGTACAGTTCATCATCCTGTACATACCACGTGCTGCATAGCATTTTGCAATCTGCATACATGGTACAATCTGCTCAGTATATTCTGGGAGAAGCCGTCAATCTATACCTTGATGTGTTTGTACGGTGGTGGTTTTTTTTCATTCCGTTTGTCCTCCTGTGCCTGTCTTGTCTCTCTTTGGGTTTTCAGCTCCTCAAACCTTTCTGCAGCTTCCTGTAGTGCTGTAGAGACAGCCAATGTGAAATACCAGATGTACTAGTGCAGTTACAATAACATAAGTGAAGTTTATAACTTCATCCCAGCATCACAGGACAGCTACGGGGCAGCACGGTCGCACAGTGATTAGCACTGCTGCCTCAGCGCCAGGGACACGGGTTCGATTCCCGGCTTGGGTCACTGTCTGTGTGGAGTTTGCACGTTCTCCCCGTGTCTGCGTGGGTTTCCTCCGGGTGCTCTGGTTTCCTCCCACAGTTTGAAAGACATGGTGATTAGGTGCATTGGCCATGCTAAATTCTGTGCCGGAGTGGCAACTAAGGGATTTTCACAGTAACTTCATTGCAGTGCTGACTTGTGACACTAATAAATAAACTTTAAACATACAATGCGAACTTCAGCAGGATTGATTTTTAAAAACTTTTTAAAAACAATTATCTTTCACACTGATGCTGATTATTAAGGCAGTTAGTAACATCAAAATAGGGAAGATTCTTGCTAAATTTTTAAAAAACCTTTTTTCTAAACATTTTCTTCATCCTGCAAATGCAAAGCATCTTCCACATATCACTAGGATAAGCTCATATTACAAGTAGCAAAACTGAGAGCAATAACTTTTTAAGACATTTGAATGTTGATTTTCAAGGCTGAGATGAACATATTTTTGGTCTCTCAAGGAATCAGGAAGCAGGTGGAAAAGTGGAGTTGAGGCAGCAGATCAACCATGATCATATTGATGGGAGAGGAATCTTGACGATCTGTATTGCCGACTGCTGATCATACTGATTTCTTACGATCTTATAATCCTCAGTTACTATAATTTGCCTTAGTTTCACATTCCCAAAAAATTCTGCTTTTATGACATTACCTTTTTTGAAGATGGAGTTAAGGCCTTTGCATTTTTTGTCTTTACTCCCTTTGTCCCCTTCCATGTATGAGAACACACGTGCCTGATAAGTCCAGAAGTAGTCATTGGAGCCAAAGAATCGGACAGGGAACTCGCCAATTTCATGTTTCATTTTCTGAATATTTGTAGGAACATTTTTGGGATGACAGACCTCAGCAGGCCACCACCTGATAGGAAATAAAAAGCATAAAATGCATTGGAATTCTAGAAAACATTTAAGTTTCATGGCTCACAACTAAAAGCTATTCTGGCAGCAGACACTCAATATCCTAAGAATGTGAATTTACGGCATGTACCCTAAAAGTGGAGATTTATTGTGCAAGTGAGTTTTGATAGTGTGATGTATATAAATGACATATATGTTTCCATAGCATTTATGTTGTTTGGCATAGTAAGAAAATGAAAGGAAGCATATATATTGCTAGTAACTTGTGGAAACTGGAGAATCTATTATATCTATTTAACTGTATTATTTAATGCACTTCCAAGTGTGTTATTAAGAAAGAATTCCCAAGCTCTGCTTCTTGAGATTGGGTTCAAAAGGGACGTTGTCTTTAGTAATGAGTTCCCCAAGACAGAAATGGGTGGAGATGATCAGGGCAGGGCAAGCCAAATTTATAATTTGACACATGGCTTGTCAGTGCTGGAAAACGCATAATAACTTCGTCAGGCCAACCCGATCTTCCAAGGATGTAAATTACTCAGCATATCTGCTGTTTCGAATTACTTCTACCGCGCTGTGTTCATAGGTACTTCAACAACTTGACATCAAACTCCATGATTAACTTTATACATTGTGAACAAATGATTGACTAATGTTATTGATATCAGAACGATAGAGTGCCTCTGGTAAAAATGGACAATGGGGCAAGCTGTAGTATATCGAGTGACTCAATGATGGTTATCTTTGTAAAGCATAAACTTTGCAAGCACTGCTTTGGAGATAATTGGATGTTAAAAAAAAACCCTGGTCTATATTCTGTATCATGGGGCATGGGAAGATGCGTGTATTGCACATCTCACCATCTTGGGTTGATCTTGTTTCTTGTCTTCTTCCTCCAAAAAAACAGTTACAGAAAAATTCCCAACATGAACCTCATTATGGGGTGGGGTTTTCCCACTGGCAAGATCTTTTGGTTTTGCTGAAGTCAAAAGACTTTTGGCAGGTTTGCTGCATGCACTGCAATGAGACCCGCTGTTTCAGGTCCGAAAATCCCAACCATATTCCCTGTGCCAAAGAGTGGGAAGGAAAAATGGCAATCCCGCAATATTGGTACATGAGTAGATGATCATCTGAGAAATAAGTTTATTGCAATCAAAGGCACAATGTATCTCTTGTGTTTTTTAAATCATTCTAGTGTTGAGGATTGGAAGCATGTATTTAATGGATGAGAATATAATCGGATAAAAACATGATTGTGAGCAATTGAGGCAAATAATGTAAAATTGAATGCTACCACATTATTTCAACTTGCCCATCTATTTCAGTATATGGTGTTTCCATTTATGCAGAGTCTGATGTCAGAAACTTATGCAGTGCTTTAATTCTCATCCTCAATGGTATAACATGAAAATCCAAGACTGCAGTACATAATTGTTTTTCACTAATAAAAGTTGAGAGGAGATATAATTTGAAATGCTGAGAGGAATGGAAATGTGGATGTATTCAGGTTAGTTAAAGTGGTCAATGAACACACAGTTCAAGTCAATGAGGTTAAAATTAAAATCTCCAAGTAAAGATAAAGTTCACAATTTTTCTGTTACAAAAAGTTTTGAGTCAGTAGGATTGACTCCTAAGTAACATAGGTATCAGTGTGTCATCTGAGAACAGTGACCAGTTTAGTACTGGAATTGAATGTTGCAATATTTAAATGTGCAAGACAGATGATCAAAGTGTGTGGGACATTATACTTCTTGAGATGAAGGCTGTTAGGATCCCCAAGGAGACTGATAATTTTTAAAAAGATAAATTCCCAGTAGAATTGCATGACAAAATTTCACATTTTAAAATTTTTACTGTAGCAAACACACTAAATTCAACTAAGACTAACACGATTTAGTAGTCAACTAATCCACTAAATTACAAAAAAGGAATTCCCAGTAACCTCTTAACAAAACCAAAAATTCCATACCACATTTATAGGATAAGGCTCATTCTCAACAGAGACATAGCCTTCTGTTTGAAGTCCCAACGTTCCCAATGATTCAACAGGCTCTTTTCTCCCTGCTCTGCAGTAGTGAATCTTCCAGTGTTCTTTTAAGTAAAGTCCCCTGCACTCAATCCTCTGACCATACTTGAATGGATTTCCAGCAGCAAAGATTCTACTGGTAGCTTCTTGGTCTCTAACTCACCACAACAAGCTTTGATTCATCTTGCAGGGGTTACGTCCTCACCAGCACCCTTCCGAATAATTAACCTAAAAATAATCCTGCCTGGCATTGCAGCACCGATTATAGGTTTTTCCCCTCTAGGTCTAACCGCCTTTGAGAGTTTGAGGGTGGAATTTAAGCAGTGCGCTCCACCCATCGATGCGCAGAGCGAACCAGTAAAATCACGAGAGCCAAGAAATCAGGATCACACTTGATTTCTCGCCTCGCCATCGTACGAGAGCCGGATTTCCAGCGAGGTCAGCCTCTCGCCGGAAATGGGCAAGAGGCTGAATAAATTACATGAATGTATTGAAATGCTAATTTAAATGGCATTGGCGAGCCTGGCACTGAATTGCCAGGCTCGCTTACCTTTATGGCCTCGCCGGGAGAGGTTCTCTCCAGCGAGGAAAACACCTGCTCCCCATGAATGGGGAACAGTCGTGTTGGCCTCGCCGGTAGAATCAGAGGCCATTGAGGCCCCCCCCCCAGGGAGGCCAAGGGCAAGGAGTGGTGCCCCTTGGGCAGTGGCAGCCTGGCTCCTTGGCATTGCAATGCTCCCATTTTCACGCTAGCTGGACACTTAGAATCATTCCTGTAAAATTCCTCCTTGAGAGTTTTAAGAGACAAGACCAACTGCCTCCGCATAAGTGTTCAAGTGTTAAATCTAACTTTCAATAGGACTTGGCATGGGCCCTTGTCCCCCTGGCAACTCAGTCAAATGGACGTGGTGCTAAGCAGCATTCAGTATAATTTCATATCATCCCCCATTTCAGGGAATTCTGTTTTGCAATAAATTAGAAGAGACTTTTTAAAACATATATGAATCTAATAAAAATATATTTTAAAAAACATATATGAAGTCTTTCAAAGTCAAGTGATCATAACAAGGCACCATGGAAATATCAAAACAAGCTGGTTTCGGATATGTAATGTTGAATATGAGATTAGATAGGTATTCAATAAATTCTTGATTTATTTTCATAGGCCAGGAAGAAACGTTGCGAGAACCTATTTCACAAGCTAAGTCTCAGAACTTATCATTTTGCAAAAAATGGACTTGATAACATTTTCTAGTTTCTTGCACTTTGCCTTTTTCTTACTGGAACTGAACTGGCTTGTACCCCATTAAGACACTTGCAATTTAAATTTGTGTGTACCCTACCACCGTTAGCATATTTTTAATTAATATTCGTTCCAAACTAACCTGTATCGGCCAAGTTTAACCCAGATGATGTCCTTATAATGTGGCTTTTTACCAGCCTTACAGTCATTACAGTACCATTTTCCTTTAGGCATCTCAATGTTCAGGCACTCACGGTGAAAGGCAGCAGGACATGACTCACAGCATAGTAAACTGCCACCTGATAATAAAAATGCATACAATTACAATGTAGGATTAGGGAAAGGTAAGAAGGAAAATGAATAATGAAAGCAAAGTACAAATATTGATAAACGGGAGAACCTGATCACTGATATAAGCATTTAAGAAAAGCTCTGCCAGCTAGCTTGAGTTTATTTTGACTGCAAATAAAAATATGAAATAAACAAACATTTTTGATTCTACATGAGAGGAATTCAATTCAAGTTTTGGAGAGAAAAGGCCCAACACTATTCTCTGGAGTAACTGGATAGAGTATGAGATCAGGTGGAAGGAGTCCAAAATAAAAGATAATAATGCAAGCATCAATAAACTCAACAGGGAGTTCTAGAGGAATTTCTATGTAAGGAAAATAATTACAAAATCTTCAGGCGGGATTCTGTGATCTTGTCTGTCATTGCCCCGCTGCCAATGAGTATGGAGAATTTGGCGCTCAGCCAAAGCTCCATTCACTGCAGCAGCACCGGAGAATCCCAACCGTTGATGAGGCTTTCGGCATTCATGTTGAAAGGAGATAAAGGGGGCGCAATTCTCCAGGGGCGTTAACCTCCAGCGGAGATCATGATGGCCTATTGAATCGGGGTCAGGGCAAAAATGTATATCGTCAGGCTTGTTGCAATTGCGGGAACTTCATGAATACACTCAAAATGTAATTTACATATTATTGCTGGGTTTGAGGCCAGCTGCACCGGCCTCCCTGTATGTCCCCGCACCCCCAGAGGGTGACAATAGTACAGGGCCTGATAAGCATGGACCTAGTGTCCTGGACTCCAAAAGGGGGCATGGAAGTAGGGTTTGTGCCCATATGCCTCTCTGCTGCTGCCAAGCTGCAGGAGAGGGACCCCAAGGGACCTGGGGATTGGTTGGCTCCGGCTGGTGGGAAGGGGTTAACCTTGGGACCCTTCGCCGGAATTAGGGGGTGGGGGTGGGTCTCATGGCTAGCCTGCCCTTTCTTGCCGTGAGAGGAGTGGAGATCACGCTTGGCATGGTAATCTCAGACAGCTTTCTGTTCAAAATCTTTGTTCTTGTCTGAGTACTGCAAAACCTTCGAAGTGGCCTAGTCACTTTAATATCCGTGTCCCCTGGACACCTGGAAGTCTGCAAAATCACAGCATTCCTCTATTCTACAGAAGGGAATGCCCATGCTCTCCCTTTCAGAAGCCGCAAGTGTAAGCAGAACCATATGAAGTCCTTTGACTGACAGGCAATGTCAGTTTCACTGGGGGGTTCCTTTGCTCTCTCTCTCTCTGTCTCTCAGAGGCACCAGGTGTGAGCAGACCCCTCTGAAGTCCTCTGACTGACAGATGTCAGTTTCACTTGGGGGATTCCCTTGCTCTCTCAGAAGCCTCAGCTGTGAGCAGATCCCTTTGAAACTCTCTGACTGACAGGAGATGTCAGTTTCACTAGGGGGATTCCCTTTTTTTGCCTGAATAAGCAGCATGTAGTTGCAGCCTGGCCATTTTGAACTGCTTTGATTGACAGCTCCAGAGCAGATCAAACAGATCATTGCTGATACAATCCAGTAAGCCTCAAGAACTTTCTATTTTCACCACAGCTGCTCCCTTAGCCCTAATTCTTTCAAACCACATTTTTTCATGTCTCTGAGCCTTCCTGGAAAGCTCAAAGGCTTTGAAATGCTTTGTTTCCATTAAATCTCACACTCCAGCACCTTTTACTAGCCTCCTGATTGACAGGTTTGGGGCTATTACACAATAGGTAGGAGCTTGGGGATGGGTGATGGGAGGGATGTCTGTAGGGGGAGGGGGGATGTCTGTAGGGGGAGGGGAGCCTGTCTCTGAACACTGTGATTGGGGCACCCTTCAAAAATGGCACCCTGATCTCGGTGATGTTGGGCTGGCTGTGATGTTTTACATTTTGCACATACTTACATTGTAAACGTGGCGGAATTCCACCTGACAGGTATTGCCAATGCTAGCGGGAAACACTCCGGTTCTATAACTGGCACTGTACAGCATTTATATTTTCATGTATTATTTGAATCCCAGATCTCTTTGTTCATCTGCGCCTTTCAGCATCTTTTCTCATGCTCATTCAACATTTTCCCTAACAAAATCTTTAAACTGCACAAATTTCAGATTACAGCTACCACCTATCTATGTAAAGTCTTATATGTTCTCCTTGCTCTTTGCCAAATTCTTTACTTGAGTGTTGGTTATATTAAAGTCCAAATCATCTATATAATATATGAACCAAAGTGTATTTAGCATAAACCACAATCCAAACAACACATCACCAAATAGTATCAACTCTCAATACAGCTTCCAAATTATAATTCATTTCTTTCAATCTACTGTCTCTTATGTTATGGCTATGGTTTTTGGAACACTTTTCTGTGATACTAAACCTGTGTCTTAAATTGTAGAAGAAATAGAAGCCAAAGGGAAGTGAAATCTGCAAGCTAATGAATAAATAGGGGTGTTAGTGAACAAAATAAACATCGCATTTAGGATGTTATAATTGACAACTTTGAAATTAATGGTCATCACTTTTTGCCGAATAAAAATGACTGCCTATTTTCAATGATTAGGACTGCAATTACTATTCAAAATAAAAGTGAACAGATAATTAATGTAATAGTGTAACATTTTTCTGTCTGTGATTTTAATGATGGTATCAACCCAGTTTTAAAAAATTAATTACTGGGATATGGTTGTCGGTGGCTCAGCCAGCATTTATTGCCCAGGATTGTGACCTACTCTTATAGCTACGTTATTTATATGGCTAGTCCAATTGATTTTCTGGTCAATTGTAACTCCAGGATGTTGATAATATACGTACAGTCGCCATAGTCCTGGATGACCATAGGCTGTTCTCCCCTTTGAAGGGGAGAGCTGACTGGTGGTGATTTAACCTGAGGATCACCACACCTCAGGCGAGGGCAATGTTGAGACTAATCACTAGCCTTCATGAATCACTTCAGCTGGTACAGGAATTGAACCTGCACTGTTGGCATTGCTCTGCATCACAAACCAGCTGTCCAGCCAACAGCAATGGTAATGCCATTGAAAGTCTGCAGGACCATTGCCAGAATATTGTCAGGGCCCATAGCCTTCACAGTATCCAGTGCCTTCAGCCATTTCTTGATATCACTTGGAGTGAATTGAATTGGCTGGAGACTAGCATTTGTGATGCTGAAAACCTCTGGAGGAGGCAGAGATGGATGATCCAATCGGCACTTTTGGCTGAAAATTGTTGCAAATGCCTTATTTTTTGCACAGATGTGTTGTGCTCCTCCATCATTGAGGATGGGGATATTTGTGGAGCCTCCTCCTCCAATAAGTTGTTAACTGTCCACCACCATTCACAGCTGAATGTGGTAGGACTGCAGAGCTCAGATCTTATCTGTTGGTTGTGGAATTGCTTAGCTCTGTCTATTACTTGCTGCGTTTGCTATCTGGCATGCAAGTAGCCCTGTGTTATAGTTTCACCAGGCCGACACCTAATTTTTAGATATGCCTGGTGTTGCTCCTGGTATGCCCTCTTGCACTCTCCAATCAACGGAGAGTTTTCCCCCTGATTCCCATTGACTCCAGTTTTGCTAGAACACCTTCATGCCACACTCGGTCAAACACTGCCTTGACATCACTGTCACCTCACCTCTGGAGTTCAGCTCTCTTGTCCATGTTTGTACCAAAGCTGTAGTAAGGTCAAAAGCTGAGTGACTCTGGCAGAACCCAGACTAAACTTCAGTGAGCAGGTTTGGTGGGACCCAAACTAAACATCAGTGAGCAGGTTATTCTAAATGCCACTTGATAGCACTGTTGATGACTCCTACCATCACTCTACTGATGATTGAGAGTAGACTATTATCAGGGACTACAGTCTTTGAGGTATCATTTATTAAAATAAGTAAAACCTATTAAATAGCAAACAAAGGAATGTTGTATCAATTTGCACATAAATACTGTAAAAAAGTTTCAGGAAAATAAACTAAATTGGAGTAGGAAAAAAATGTACATATCATATACTACCAGATTTACTTTACCTTCTGAGCACACAAAGCACCAGCTGACATTGACATGTCCATGATGCCTGCAGCCTCTCCGTGGAGTGAAGTGATTAGTACATATAATACTGTTTGAAGCCAGCACCACACATCCTGCTGCAAGACAATTATCGCTGGCATGATAAGCCACAGGACACCGCACACAGCGCATCATTCGACCTAACACACAAAGATAGAAATACATATAAACAAAATGAAACAATGTTAATTATATGACAATCTAGTCTATTCATGCTCGACACTTTTATTATGCGTCCAAGATCACTTTCACAATAATTTTCACTTACTCTAACAACTTAACAGTATTATGCTTCATTAAATTTAGAAAATACAATAACTAGCATTATTGTGTCACTAACATAGTAAAATGTTCTAAGACTGGAGCGTTGTCGGACAATATTTGACAGTGTCAAATTTTAGGGAATAATCAGGAATAATCACTGGTCAAAAGAAATGCGCTAATGCAATTATGAAGTTTAAGTCTCGGCCTTTCAAAAGTTCACAAGAAATATAACAAAGCTGATCACAGTTGAACTGATTACATCTCCCAGAGAGATATTGCTTGTTTTACTACTTGCTCTGAATATTATCTTTTGTAAAGTGTACTCTCTGTATACAGTACCTTTACTCGCTCTTGGATTAGTAGGATTGCAGGCGTAACAAGCCAGGCAGACATGGATTGAGCACCGGAATCCTTTGTTCTGCAGTACTGTGGTAGGGTACTTTTTAATGCAATCCATATGATAAAACTTCCCACACAGTGGCATAAGACATCGCTTCACATCGTTCTCATTTTCTCTACACACAAAGCAAGTATGAACACCTGGTGAAAATATAATGTTACATTTTGACTTGTTTGGAGGAGTACAGTCACATTTAGAGAATATCACGAAAATCTCCAGAAACTTTACTTGTCAAGTCAACTTTGTCTAACAGGCCAGGAGAAACTTTTGCCACTGACTTTAAATGAATGCTTCGTTCTTCATTCTTGTCCTAACTTATTTTCTAATATAATAGTGCAAGCCCACCATTGGAGCTAACAATTGTACATCCCAAGTGAATAAACTATCTGGTTTCCTCTTTAAATTAAACTTTTCCTTAACTGGATCCACTCTTGTCTGGTACATTCTTACGCAAGAACTTAAGTTTCACCTCTGCAGATTGCAGAATGTTACTGCCCTATAGAACACTTCTCAATTTTCTTTGTCATTTCCTTAATCACATTATATAACTTTACATTCACTATCACCCCATGTATTTGACTTATTGTTCCTATATCAAACTGTCTAATTTCTTAGCTCCAATAAATTTCACATTAACAACTCCCATTTTCACAGAAATCTTTCCATTGTCCCCAATGCTATTCATTCATATGTTGCAATATTCACCAGCACATTTTTGAATTTAAATTTTCAAAATGTTCCCTTCTTCCTTTTGGGTCACTTTAACTCTGACTCCACCTTTGTGGTTTATGATGCTTTTTTGTATTCGTTCAGGAGATCTAGCCGTTGCTGGCTGAGCCAGCATTTATTGCCCATCCCTAACTGCTCTTGAACTGAGTGGTTTGCTAGGTCATTTCAGGGGGCTGTGGATCTGAAATCACATGTAGGCCAGACCAGATTAGGACGGCAGATTTCCTTCCCTAAAGGACATAAGTGAACCAGATGGTTTTTTACAACAATCGACAATGGTTTCATGGTTATCATTAGACTTTTAATTCCAGATTTTTATTGAAATCAAATTTCACCATCTGACATGGTGGGATTCGAACCTGGGTCCCCAGAGCATTATCCTGTGTCTCTGGATTACTAGTCCAGTGAAAATACCACTGCGCCAGAGCTTCCTGTAAGAACCCATTTCTTATTGGTTTATTATTCAAACCCTGCCACCGATTATATTCTATTGAATATTATTTTGTTTAATTCAGGGTAAATATAGAGTACAAGAGCTTTATGAAACATGAAATACTTACAGCTGATACTTATTATTTTTCTTGTGGTTTTATTTAAATTGCTAAACTTCCATATGCAAACTTAACAGCCAACCTATTTTAAACTTCCTTTGCTATTTTCGAAATTTTAAAGAGTCTTTGTATTCATCTACTTAACAAGGCCTGCTCTCTCATACTTCTGAGTGCCTTGACAACTTTCCTATCCACTTGCTGCAGGACTGCTGCACTGCAGGAGGAATGAGAAGGTTGCTAATTGGGGAATAAACTATTTGCTAATTGAGTGGAACTGAAGAGTTAAGAAACAAAAGGTTTAAATGTTTGGATTAAGGTGGACATTTCTGCATAATTGTTAAATAAGCAGCAAGTCCCTCTGCAAATACACAGAATTTAAAAAAAATACGGCACAGAAACAGACCTTTGGCTCAAATGATCTGTGCTGGTCTTTATGCTCCACATGAACCACTTCCCATCCCAACAGCAAAACTTTCTGTTCCTTTCTCCCTTGTGTGCTTATCTGGCCTCTCCTTAAATACATTTATGCTATTTGTGTCAAGTACTTCTTGAGGTAACAAATTCCAAACTAGGTATATATACACTTCCTGAATTATTTATTACATTTATTAATGACTTTCTTATCCTTATGGATCCTAGCTTTGGACTTCCTTACAGGTGAAAACATCTCCAAATCAAACTCTTTTGCTATTATGTCAACCCTGAGCCTCCTCCTTTCTCGAGAAATGAGTCTCAGCTTTAAGAAAAGGAATATTAAGCATGTTTAATGTTAGTGTACTTAAAAATTTTATGTAAATAAAATACAAAATATCAATCTTTTAAGCTATTATTTAGTTAAGCATCACCATATGAATATATATTTTACCTGTGGTACATTCTTTGCACATAAATTTTCCTTCGGGCATTTTGGTTAAACCTAGGCACTTTAAATGAAAGGCTCCACAGCACTGTCCTTCACAAAGCAGCAACTCCCCAGTTTTCTCACACAGCTTTGGAGGAGAGGGAAGAGGGCAAACTGTTAAAAACATTGCTCTATAAAGATTAATATGTGTGGTAAATTTCAATATTGAAAAAGTCAACAATCCCACCTTCTGCTTAGTGCTTTAAAGGGAGCCAAGTTTAGAAATCAAAATTGTTTCCCATTATTTAAAGCACAGATTCTGAAGTCAAAACTGCGAATTATTTCAAATTCTAACATGCTGAGTAGGAAAAAGGTTGAAGTGGTGCATCCAAATCAATATTAGGCCGATTTTTGTTCTGATACAATTTGGACTTAGCACAAAGACAGAAGTAACAAAATTTGATGAAGACATAAAATAGGACAGTTTGGCAAGTTTGTGAGGAGGAATGTAAAATATTTCAAGAAGACTTGTAGATTACCAGAATGGGCAAATTGGTGGCAGATGCAACTTAAAGTGAGGATTGTAAGATTCTTTGGGAGAAATGTTCTTTGGGAAGAACAACAACAAATGGGAAATACTCGATAGAAAGGGTTCATAGACAGAGATTCAAATATATAGGTCCATGATAGTGCAAACGTAGTTAGATAAAGCCATATTTACGGACAAAAGCATTTTGGATTTTATGAATAAGGGCATGGTCAAACTCATTATGTCAGTAGCATAATGGAAATTGGGCGTTCAGCAATTGAGCAAGAGTGGGAGGGATTGTCCAGCCATCCCCACAGCAGGATCTTCTGGTCCCGAAGATCCCACCACTAACCAATGGTGGGCTGCCTCAGCCTCCACAAAACACGCCGTGGGGTGGCATAAGTCCCACCCAGTGTGTCTTTAAGGATGCATTTTTCTGCCTGCTATTGCAGCAGCTCTGATTTGCCCAGCTGAGGTGGCATAGGTGGAGCTAGTGGCCGTGGTTGTGAGGGGAGGGGGGGCGGGGGAGGAATTTCCTGGGGACTGCAATCGAAGTGTGTTTGCTCTCTTTCATATGGGGAGCCCTTATAAAAAAACTGTTTTTATTATGCAGGGATCTGGTCATATTCTATATCTATGTTCACAGAGCCCCTGCGATCAGCTCAATCTGTCCAACCTATTCCCCATATGTTAAAGTGGCAATATGCAAAATGGTTATGGATTTTCAATGCCAATATCTTTTGAAAAACATCAATGTTCCCCAAGGTTTGTACAGTTTGTTAGTATTTTGGCACAGATTTATCGGTGAACTAACTTGGAAAGCTACCACAATCTAAAGGAAACATGGCAAAACTCAAATTTAACAGCAGCATAGTCACAATGAAAATGATAAATGGATAAAAATGAGTGCAAAATTGCATGGACAACATAAAATCTTTTAATTGTCAGTGGACACAGCTCTGAGTCACATACTCGCCTGAAATATTCAGGCCCATTCTGGTGGTGTGGAAGCCCTTTAACCCTTCCAGATCTTACTCATATTACTATCAGAAGATTTCTGTTGTTGCAAGAAAACTCTATCGATTTGGAAGTTGTTTTGGTATCTGGGTATCTTTTAATCCTCTTTTTCCATTCCTTGGTATTGAACTGTTCTTTTTCGATTTGGCATTTGCGGTTATAGATGGTTGCCGTTTTATTCTGTTTCTTGCAGGTGGACGATCATTGTGCTCCTCTCCATGTCATTTATTTCCTTTCTTCTTTTGTCACATGGATTGTTACAATGTCCTCTGTACGGAAGATGACCTTTTCTGTTATTAGGGTGTGTTTTTTTTTGTAAGCCCCCATTTGAGTTTGGATGTGTGGTGTGCTGTCAGCAATGGATGGCAGCTGTTTGGTTCCTGCACTGTCTGTCGCGCTATCATGCTGGCCAGGAATTGCAGCGTTAGCTCTGTGGTCACAATGTTCACATCATCAGTAATTGTTGGAGCCAGAGCTTGATCTTTTAGTTGCTCTCCTATCTATCCTCAACTGGAGGCATTGTGGTAACGATCTGAGTGGTTGACTGATCTGACCAATTTGTGAGATGGTTGCTCACTGAAATGTGGTCATTACAATAAGAAAATTCTGGATCTTTGACTTCACCCAAGAAGCATGGCTGTGTGTCCTCTTGGCCTGCTGTCTTGATCTCATAAATCATCCTTGGGTCTTGTGTGTTTAGATTTTTTGGCCTTGAACAGTTTACCGAAGTGTCCAATTCTGTTACATTAAATTCATTAGGCTGAATTTGCAGGACATTGATTTTGCTTTCCCAACAGTGTTGGCATGGTCACTCTACTGGTTGTCTAGGGTCTTACTTCCCTTGGCCTGGAGTGTCCCTATTTCGTTACTGTTTAACTGGGCTGTGGGGTTTCCTTTATCACACGGTTTACTTTCTCCTCTTCAAATGGACTTATGCGGCACACATAGTATAGACTGCCTAAAATCTGAATAGTTTTCATTAGATCTTCATTCGCTGCAGCATATCTTCACATCATCTGCTACTCCTAGCGGAGTAGATATTCTACCCCTCTACTATTCTATCGCTCATAAGTTCAGATTTTAGGTCTTAAATTTGCAGCCTTCAGATATCCTGTACAGATCATTAATGAGTGAGTTGATGGGTTCTCTTGGCTGCTGGACAAGTACAATTTGTCCCTTTTGAAGATTTTGGTGCTTCTTAGGTTAAAATAACCATCACATGGTTTTAGTAATTCTTCAAATTTAGCTAGTCACTTTTAGTCTAGCCTACCCATCCTTTCCCTTGACCGAAAATTGGGCAGACACTTTAAAAGGTCAGGTTCACAAAGCCAGGAATTCTCCTATCTCCATGCACCTGATTTGGGATAAAAAATCTGGGCCTAAGAAGGTGATGGAAATTTAAGGAATGGAAGGACCATAGAATCATAGAATCCCTACAGTGCAGAAAGAGGCCATTTGGCCCATCAAGTCTGCACCAGTGGCAGGATTTTACGGCCTCGCTCATCCCGAAACCATAGAAATCCCACCTTAAGTTCCACGGATCTTTCCATTGTCCATCCCTTGCCCTCACTGATTCCCGTGGTGGACAGGGCGGTAAAATTGTGGCCCATCTCTCCGAAAGAGCATCCCACCTCGGCCAACCCCCCCACCCTATTCCCATAACCCTACACATTTGCCATGGGCAATCCACCTAACCTGCACATCTTTAATCTGTGGGAGGAAACCACACCCAGAGGAAACCCCTGTAGACATGGGGAGAATGTGCAAACTCCACACAGTCACCAAGGCTGTAATTGAACCTGGGTCTCTAGCTCTGTGAGGCAGTTGTGCTAACCACTATGCCACCCCAAGGAATTGACAACATTTTTATTGGCTGAGTTAGCCAAAGTACTTGCTGTGGAAATTATGTCTATGACTAAGTTAAGAGGAAGATATCATAGCTACCGACTGGTAGGTTTTGCAAAAGCACAAATCTATGATAGAAGAATGGCCCAATACAGGTTATAATATATACCCAGCTGAGTTCCCAAATTCAGCCATGTTGAAAAGTAACAAAAATAATTATAGCTCCAGAATGACTGCGACCGAAAGGTATCAATACAGAAAAAAAGAACTTAAATTAGCCACTGTACCAGGATCAAGGTATGATAAACCAACAGTGCAGAAGTAACCTCTGCTTGCTTTGTTTTTGTCCTGTGCCACGACTATATCCCTGTTTTTTATGTTTAATTCCAGTTTGTTTCACCTATCCAATTAATTAATTGGCAAATACATCATATATTGTGACACTGAGGCATATGGAATAGGAAAATTCCACTTTGTTTTGAATCTGCCAACCGTTGCTAGGTTAGGAGAAGCAGCACAATGCCTCAGTGTTTCATGTGTATACCATACTACAAAGTATGTTAAAAAAGTGAACTCATTTTGTTCTGTTTTACACTACAAATGGTGCAAGTTTAAAGATTTTCTCCATAATTTACCACTTGCAGGTTGATTTTATCTTGGTTGCACCTTACAATTTAGCACTTGCCTAGTTTACATAATGGATATTTGCATAGCCAACTGGTGAACTGCAGCGGTACATAAAGCCCACTAACTGTATCTTCAAAAATCATCTGATGGTCCTGCAGCAGTGTCAAGGCTGCCTGTCGTTTTCACTATGGTCTCAGTGGCAGCTTCTGTTAGTTTTTCAGGGAAACATGATGGCAGAGAACAGCTGTGAGTATTAACAGGCTAGGTGTGAGCTGTAACATGCATGTCAATGGTAGAGAATATCTACTTACAATGCCAAACTGATTTATGCAATGGAACAACAGCAACATTTATAAAGTTAAAGTCAAGTTTCTTTTTCATCTGCTTTTCAACCCCCTTTAGCAAAAAAAACACAGCTGTTTAATAAACTCTCATCACTCATTAAATGCTGGAGTAGCATTAAAGTACATTTACTGCACGATTATCATGATTATTCCCTACATTTTCATTACTATAATAAAAGCACATTCTCAGAGATCACACTTTTTAAAGGGCAACATTGCTGTGATTTTACTGGTCCATTTGTTTAGAAAATAGCATTGTTGTTCTTTGAAAAGGTGCCATGGGATCTGTTTAGCCCACCTGAGAGAGCTGATGGGGACCTACGTCTGATGTTTCATCCAAAAGCTGGCACCTCCAACAGTGCAGCACTCCCTCAGAACTGCACCAGAATGTCAGCCTGCATTCTTGTGCTCAAGTCTCTGAAATGGGACTGAAACACACAAGAGAGCCATCAACTGAGCCATGACTAACGCAGTGCACAGCTGCTAGCAACTGCACATACCTGACAGACATTTTCTTTCTTTGCAGCTCCTCCACCACGCTCCACTTGTGACTTCCTCGATGTTGATAAAAACATATCCAAGTCGTTTTCATCAGCAGAGTCTGGCTGAGTATCATTCTATATGTTTGGTAGAGAAAGACGACCATAAAAATATAAAAGGGAACAATTAAATTACTATTTTTACTTCCCATTTAGAAGTGGTAGAACAACAAGTTTTTGCACAAGACATATTTTGTTTCAATTCCTGAGGTAACAAAGGATCATTATGTATTTGTTTATAATTCAAACAGAAATTTCTCTATTATTAAATTAATACCATGGCATCTTATCCCCAAACTACATGCAAACAATTAATATGTTTGTTTTGGAGGGAAAATGCGGTCAGACTTAATGCTGGTAAAGAAAATAACTAAATGCATTCTTTATCCCAGAACATTTAGATTTCTGTGGACAGAAATCGACTGTTTTAAAGCATGAAATGCATTACGGCATTTAGCCTAACAGAAAAACAAGAGTTGGATGTAGTTTTAAAAATAATATGGAAATTGCTTATTATTGCAATGCACTCATATTTGGAGGCCAATAATGTGGCCCAAGTATGCTTAGTAATCTACAGCTATGTACATGAAATAGCCAGCCTTGCACAATAATGCATGGATATTGTTCATTGACACAATTGGTGCATCTCTCCTGACATTATCAAGCACTGGACAAGGAGGGAAGGATGCATCTTCGCTTCCTCATGAGGTTCCCAGCATCACAGATGCTGGTCTACGGACAATTCAATTCACTTCATGTGACATCAAGAAATAGCTGAAGGCATTCGATACAAAAAAGATTGTGAATACTGACATCATCTTAGCTGTGGTACCGAAGACATGCACCAGAAACAGCTATGCTTCTAACCAAACTGTTCCAATACAGTTTCAACTCTGTAATGTACCTAGCAATTTGGAAAATTGCCCAGATATGTCCTGTACATAAAATACAGGACAAATCCATTCTGCCACATAGCGACCCATCAGTTTACTCCCATTAAAGTGATGAAAAGTGTTATTGCCAGTACTATCAAGGACAAGGCTTGACCAATAGCTAGATGCAATGAGAAGAAGATGGGAATTGTACTTAGCTTCTCGGATTATCGTAGAGTAGAAGAAGGATTTGGCCATAGAGAGGGAGAAACTTTACTACTTTATGTTACACTGCTACCATAACTAATGATCCCAAAGAACCATATTCAACACCAGTGCCCCACAAGGCTGTGTTCTCAGCCCCCTACTTATACAACTATGACTGTGTGGCCAAATTCCCCTCCAACTCAATTTTCAAGTTTGCTGATAACACCACCGTAAAACAATGACAAGACAAAGTACAGGAATGAGATAGAGAATTTGATGAACTGGTGCAATGACATTCATCTCTCCCTCAATGTCAACAAAACGAAGGAGATTGTCGTCGACTTCAGGAAGCGTGGTGGAGAACATGCCCTGAATACATCAACGGGGACGAAATAGAAATGGTCGAAAGCTTCAAGTTTTTAGGTGTCCAGATCACCAACAACCTGTCCTGGTCCCCCCATGCCGACACTAAAGTCAAGAAAACCCACCAATGCCTCTACTTTCTCAGAAGACTTAGGAAATTTGGCATGTCAGCTACTACTCTCACCAACTTTTACAGATGCACCATGGAAAGCATTCTTTCTGATTGTATCACAGTTTGATATGGCTCCTGCTCTGCCCAAGACCGCAAGGAACTATAAAAGGTCGTGAATGTACCCAATCCATCATGCAAACCAGCCTCCCATCCATTGACTCTGTCTACACTTCCTGTTGCCTCTGCAAAGCAGCTAGCATAATTAAGGATCCCACACACCCTGGACATACTCTCTTCCACCTTCTTCCTTTGGGAAAAAGATACAAAAGTCTGAGGTCACCTACCAACCGACTCAAGAACAGCTTCTTCCCTGCTGCCACCAGACTTTTGAATGGACCTACCTCACATTAAGCTGATCTTTCTGTGTGCCCTCGCTATGACTGTAACACTACATTCTGCACTCTCTCGTTTCCTTCTCTATGAACGGTATGCGCAAAAAACAATACTTTTCACTGTATACTAATACATATGACAAAAATAATAAATCAAATCAAAAATATTCTCAGCCAGGTTCTCCTGGCGCTCCATCTCTCTCAATACTATTCAGATTCTTATACAAATATCTTTTAGCTCCTTGTCTTATCAAAATCATTAAAGGGGCTCCATTTCTCATAGCCACTTAGAGTCATAGAGGTTTACAGCAACTTGTCCATGCCGGCCTTTTTTTTAAAAACCCCTAAGCTAATCCCAATTGCCCGCATTTGGCCCATATCCCTCTATACCCATCGTACCCATGTAGCTATCTAAATGCTTTTTAAAAGATAAAATTGTACCCGCCTTTACTACTACCTCTGGCAGCTTGTTCCAGACACTCACCACCCTGTGTGTGAAAGAATTGCCCCTCTGGGCACTTTTGTATCTCTCCCCTCTCACCTTAAACCTATGCCCTCTAGTTTTAGACTCCCCTACCTTTGGGAAAAGATATTGACTATCTACCTTCTCTATGCCCCTCATTATTTTATAGACCTCTATAAGGTCACCCCTCAGTCTCCTACGCTCCAGAGAAAAAAGTCCCAGTCTATTCAGCCTCTCCTTATAACTCAATCCATCAAGTCCTGGTAGCATCCTAGTAAATCTTTTCTGCACTCTTTCTAGTTTAATAATATCCTTTCTATAATAGGGTGACCAGAATTGCACACAGTATTCCAAGTGTGGCCTTACCAATGTCTTGTACAACTTCAACAAGACGTCCCAACTCCTGTATTCAGTGTTCTGACCGATGAAGCCAAGCATGCCGAATGCCTTCTTCACCACTCTGTCCACCTGTGACTCCACTTTCAAGGAGCTATGAACATGTACCCCTAGATCTCTTTGTTCTGTAACTCTCCCCAATGCCCTACCATTAACTGAGTAAGTCCTGCCCTGGTTCAATCTACCAAAATACATCATCTTGCATTTGTCTAAATTAAACGCCATCTGCCATTCGTCAGCCCACTGGCCCAATTGATCAAAATCCTGTTGCAATTGGAGATAACTTTCTTCACTGTCCACTATGCCACCAATCTTGGTGTCATCTCCAAACTTACTAACCATGCCCCCTATATTCTCATCCAAATCATTAATATAAATGACAAATAACAGTGGGCCCAGCACTGATCCCTGAGGCACAACGCTGGTCACAGGCCTCCAGTTTGAAAAACAACTCTCTCCAACCACCCTCTGGCTTCTGTCAAGAAGCCAATTTTGTATCCATTTAGATACCTCACCCTGGATCCTGTGAGATTTAACTTTATGCAACAACCTACTATGCGGTACCTTGTCACAGACCTTGCTAAAGTCCATGTAGACAACATCAACTGCACTTGACACAACTGAATGACTCGCTAGGCCATTTCACTGTGAATCTGGAATTACATATTGGCCAGACTGGGTAAATTCAGTAGATTTTCTTCCCTAGACAGCCGTGAACCAGATGGGCTTTTATGATGAACTGGTAGCTTCATGGTTACCATTACAGATACTAGCATTTTATTCCTGATTTACTCAATTCATAGAACTTAAATTTCCCCAGCAGTTATCCCTGAATTGGAATGAGATAGTGATAAGTTAGAAATTAGAGTTGTTTATTTTCACGTTTCAAGATTATACAACAGTTAAGAGTTAAACTGTTTCATTTTGTTAGTTATACTTAAACTGTGTTATGAATAAAGCTGGTTTTGATTTTTTAAAAATCCCTAGTTTGTCAGTGGAGTTACACCTGAGGCAAGGCATCCTTTCCTCACATTTATGCCAAAATAGAAAAATTGTTGGTATCTAGTCTGGCTTCACAATATACCTTTGGGTTCTGGTCTAGCACCCCAACACTTCCTTCTTGGAAATTACATTATTTGTTCTATCTTTCTGTATCTCCAACTTAAGACTACATTAATGCTTCTTTCTCCTATATTCGCCATTCCTGTAGCATTGGTTATCATTATTTAGTCTCAGCAATGCCTTGGTATAGCTTTCGAATTCCATCATGCCAATTAAACAACCTGACTTCAGGAGCCAAATGTCTCCAATGCCAGGGTAACAAATATAGAAGAAATACCTTCTTCTCATTTGCAGATCTCAGACGATTCTGATCCCTATTCAATGTTGCCATTTGTGCAAGTCTCTTCTCATTTTTATGAAATATTCTTCTGCTTGAGATGGTGTTTTCACCTTAAAAAAAAAACACAAACACTTGTATTAGAGAAAAATAAATATGTTTAAAATGAATGACAGCTTCTTGTTGCCAGTCATAAAAGTCAGATGGAATCAGACTTATACGCCGGAATTTTACCACTCCACCCACCACTGGAATCGAAGCAGGCGAGGGGTGAACAATGGGATGGCCCATTGACCTTGGGCAGGATTTTAGTTTCGGGACAAGCGAGGTCGTAAAATCCCACCTACAGTATTCTTTTAGCTTGCCTGATCGAATTACTTACCTCAACTATTATATGTGGGGTATAATAAATAAAGAGAACATAAATATTTCATGAACAAAACCAATGTGGAAGGCATAAGAAACAAACCACAGAATTAAATAAACTGTATCACATAAACAAGTCACTTGGCCCAACAAATCTCCCCCTACTCTACTTATCTCTCTCCATCGTGCCCCGTCTCAACTATTCCCTTTGCCCTCAAGCATGTATCAAATATACCAAATCGATTTCAATAAGAAACTTGATGAATTCACTGTTACCATAAAAGATCATAAGATGACCAACTCTTGTTGGTTGAGAAGTGTCGAAGAGCTTACCAAGAAACTAATGGGAATCGGAGAAGCCCTGTAGTGGCTGGATTCATTCCTGGCACAAAGACGGTAGTCATCACTGAATGCTAATCATCTCAGTCACCAGACACAGGAACATAGGAGCGGGATTGCATCATTCAGCCCATTGAGCCTGCTCCACCATTCAAAATTATCATGGCTGATCATTTTCTTCAATGCCTTTTTCCCCACACTATCCCCATATTTCTTTACGTATTTGGTTTTTAGAAATCTATTAATCTCTGTTTTAAACATACTGAATGATTCAGCTTCCACAGCCCTCTGTGGTAGAGAATTCCAAAGATTCATAACACTCTTAGTTCTCTTCACAAAACAGAAAATGCTGCAGAAACTCAGCAGGTCTGACAGCATCTGTGGAGAGAGAATAGAGCCAATGTTTCAAGTCAGGATGATCCTTCATTAGAGCTGAAGGCAAAGAAAATCAGACAAGATTTATACTATGAGGTGGGGCAGGGGGGCTGTAATCGGACAAAGGGAATGTAGAGGGTGATGATAAAGGCTGTAAATGGTGTTTATGCCTTCACAAGTTCCGTAGTCATGATGTGGAGAAGCCGGCGGTGGACTGGGGTAAATACAGTAAGAAGTCTAACAACACCAGGTTAAAGTCCAACAGGTTTATTTGGTAGCAAACGCCACTAGCTTTCGGAGCGAGCTGCTCCTTCGTCAGGTGGAGTGGGAGATCTGCAACGTCAGCTGCCCACAGTCTCAAAGTCAAGGAATGGGATGAATACTGATGGTTCAGGGCTAAATGCTTCGGTGCATGGGATCAGGATTATGTGCCAGACCCCAACGCCTGCCAGTGAGGATCCGTTAGCCCCCAAGGTGGACATCACTGTCCAACTGACACTGCCCATTAAGGACATGCGAGCATTTAACCCTCCTGTTGGAACTTCCGGTGTATAGAGAATAAGGGAGAAGAGAACGAGGCGGGAGCCCAAAGGTGTCTCTGATTGGGCAAGGGCATAGTCCTGCAATGGTGATAGGAGGGCAGCTGAGCTTGAGTGAATGCTAGCCGCTAGATAAGGTCTGGGACTGGCTGCTTCTGGGTCTGGGAAGCCAATGAGTCAGGGAAGGTACTGATGATACCCAGCTGCGACACCAACCTAACTCTCTCTCTCTCTCATATCCCTCTTAGGTAACTGATCAATAACAGTATGGAGCCAATGGAACTGGCTATTCTACTTATTACAGCACTGGAGGAGCAAGACTCCAGCTGCAATGTGCAGTGGCATCCAGGAAAGACCCAGCAGCAGGAAATCAGGGGGTTGCAGGGCAGGCTCAGGGGCCTGACGCCGCACCACCCGTGCAGGGGGCACGACGGAGACCAAGGGTGTACAGGACCCAAGTGTCCTTAATGGAACTGTTGTACAAGATGTGCTGTAGAAGACTCCGCTTCATCAGGGAGACTATGCGGTACTACCACATCCTTGCTGGCTTGGCGCCAGGTGGCGGCGGAGGACATCCGCTCCCTGTGACCACAGCAGCCCTCAATTTTTACGCAACAGAGACTTTCTGGAGCTCTAGGGTTGACGTGTCTGGCATTTCACAGGCATCCACCCATAAATGTATCTGTGAGGTCATGCCAGGCCTTTGGACTTTATTCATTTTGACCTGGACCAGTCAGACCAGGAGGCTGTGGACTTCAGCAAAATAGCTGGTATGCCACAAGTGCAGGGGATGATCAACTGCACCCATGTTGCTCTTTGCACCTCGTGGCATCAGGAAGTCCCCTTCATAAACAGGAAGGGGTTCCACCCCCTGGAGATTCCTCCCTCTATCTAAAACTAGGCAAATTTTCCAACATTGTTTAAATACTCACAAACTTGATCTCTTCAATCCAAGTCTGGGCCCACATTTGCATTCTGTGCAGTGAATAACAGTGGCTAGCTGCCTTCATCTCTCTGCTCTCTCTACTTCAGATCTCTGCGGACTGACTGCATGTGAAGTTCAGGGATATCTTAGGAAAACGTGCACTCCTATCATACAATGCCTTCCTATGAACTTCTCTCTACCCAAAGCTCATCTCCATGGCAATGTGAATCACATGGGCTTTGTATCTAGGTAAAATGCTAATCACTTATTCTCTAGACCCCTCCTAATTCCATTCTTTCATGAAATTAAATATACAGTTTAAAGTTTAACAGTTCCAAAACCTGGCATTCCAGCCACTTCTCTGTGAGACTGAGAGACTAACCGTCTACCCAGAGTCAATACAGATTCATTGTCTACAGGTATGACTATCTTGAACCTTCTTCACAGTAAAATGATCTGTTCCCCCCATTCACCACACTGCTTTAACTGTTATCAACCAAGCTACTCAATTTTGCGTTGGGTAGAATTCAGAACTGGTCACATGACCGCCCTCATTCCTCCATTTTACCGTAAATTAAAGAGACAGTCCCAAAACATAATTATCTTATCTTCATATTTGTCATAACATACACACACATATATTTGTGTCTATTTTCAATTTATACCAAAGACATCCCAAAAGGAACAGCACAAATGCACAATGGATTTTTCTCTTGATCTTTTTGAACATTAACAGAAAGTCATTTCAAAAGTCTAGCACTAGATGATCCAGAAGAGACAGCCCTGCTTTCATTGCCTCACTTCCAAAGCTTCTCCAAATCAGGCACTATCCTTAAAATTGCCCTGTGTTTTATTCTTACAGGGGACTAAGAAAGTCAGATAATGTTGAATCTTATTAATTATTAGCTTGGTTTAGAAAGTAAACCTGTCAGGTGAAGTAACAAAAACTATGAAAGCTAGAGGAGCACCTACGCAATGGCATTTTAATATTCCATACCAATCATCAAGGTAGTTAAAAAAGTTGCTGATTGGGAACTCTTTACAGTTATTGGATTTCAATCCCACTATACAATGTTGGCAACATCATCACCATCCGTGCACCAGAGATGTATACATCTCATTAATTATCTGTTATGTTAGGAATGCATCTCAAATAGCTATTGTGTCTGGACTGCCAAACAAGCAAAACATCTCATGGTGTCTTAAATTTTAAAGAAATGTAAAGTTGTAAACCATGAAGACAGGTAAATATCAGTTAATCATCCACAGAAATTCACTTCTGAAACTAGATCCCATCTTGTACAAAACGAAAGGTTGCCACACTTGCCTTCTCTTACTAAATAACCTGTGAGGCTGACATTTGTAAATTTGGCACAGTTTATATGGAGTATTATGCTGATGAGTTGGAGCCTGATATTTTTTCATTGCAGGATACAAGCTGGGATATATAACCTTGGTAAGCTACTTAATAATGTTCAAGCAAGTAATCTGTTGCACCTGTCACCTAACCATGAACTGTTTCCTTTCTCACCAAATGAATAACATTCTTCAATAAGCCATACACTAATCAGACTATTCAGGATTTAGGATAATTAAGTTTTATGTTTCCAAATCTCATATCGCCTTTTGTTTTTGGCCTCATATTTTAGCATCATTACTTATTTCAGTTGATTTCCTTTTAAGGCCTCCAAAGCCAATATTTGAACTTAAAATAAATAAAGTGCTACAATTGCAGTCACATAGGATACAGTTGATGACTATGCCCAGGGCTGCAAGGAAGCGAACACAAAAAATGTTTGGTGTACATTTGAGAATTATTCCAGGAGTCCTTGTTGCAGAGGTGAAATGATATTGCATATTTTAAGCTTCCCTCAGTAGAGGCAACTGCTCATATATAATAATCCTAACCTTGCAAAATAAAAACTGTAATTTGGGAGAAAAAGATAATGCAATCTACCTCCAAAGAGTTAACATTCTTTCTTTCACTGCTCCACAGCTCCCTTATCGAGCGGGCCACAGGGCTTCTGAAGATGCATTTCAGCTGCTTGGACTGCTTGGGTGGCTCACTACAATAAAATCCCGATAGGGTTTCACACATCATTGTAGTGTGCTGTGTCATTCACAATCTGGCAATGCAAAGAGATGCCTTGTCAGGGGTGAACTAGAAGAGGATGAGAGCTCTTTGGAGGTTGAAATTTGAAAGCCTAGGAAATCCAGGAGGCCACTGAAGGTCAGTATAAGTGTGATTAAGCCATGGAATGAAGAAGGAACAGTATGCGAGTAGAATAACATATTAAAGGTTTTGCTGTACTCAAAAATTCATTTTTGGCTCTTGAAGGTCACGACATCTCAATTATTACTGCCAAATGCGATGTGATTACAACAGCTTACCTGAATAGGACTTGACAGATTGTGGCACAGAACTAATTACTGTGTTTTGAAACTTCCTTACACATCTGGCTTCAGACTGTAGGGAGGGCTGTAAAGAAAATAATGCCAATTCAGCCTCAGAGGACTTATTAACACAATCAAATTTCAACAGGAAGTATCAAATTATAGGAAGCTTCAAACTAGCCTCAATTCAGCATCAGTTTATTTGTACTTGAGCTAGAAAAGTGCTCATTTGACTTAGAGACGAGCTTCATTTAACCAAAAGAAGATACCACTTGGAAATTAGACTGAAATAACTTGCATCCATAAAACTTAGATCGAAACTTATAAACTTGAAGTAACTTTCTTGGACCCGATGTCATCCTCTTGTTTCTAGTTATAAAGCTTGAGTAAAAGCAATTGAGTAGACGTATACTGTGATTTATAGCCCAAATTGAAAGGAACAGTGCATCCCTCCTTACCTGCACAGTGAAAGAGGAGCCGAGGAGTGGATATTCCTAAATAGAATTAGAGAATGTTTGGCTACACTGACAAGAAGCACCAGAGGAATCCAATAGGACTGGGTCATGATTTGTTTGACAAAGGTATAGTACGTTTTAATGATCCTGTGAAAGAACAATTCTACAAAGACCAAATTATCAAAGTAAGAGAAAAAGCAGAATGGCTCTGGGCTGTAAGAGTCAAGTCTGATATCTGATTAAGACTGGGGTAACCAGTTAGTCTAAGAAGACAGTGGGATTGGTCTTATTAAGGCACAAAGCATCATTTTTGCCTCAGTATTTGATGATCAGCGCTGATTCTAACTTTTGATAAGTATCAATCCTTTAATGAGTTCATTGACATAGTGCAGAATTTTCCATTACCGCCCATCACGGGAATCATAGCGGGCAGGGGCGGACCATGCAAAGGTCCGTTGACCTCGGGCGGGATTTTCCAATCATGGAGCGAGCACAACCGGAAAATCCCACCCCAGTCTTTTCTTTTGCTATTTCACATATCCATCATTTTGTATAGAAGAAATATATCTTCTAATCTCAAGCATTAGTTGGTGGCAATCACAACTCGAGTTGAATACTCTGCTTAGATTCACATTATTAAAGGATTCAGGAAAAAGTATGAAGGTTGAGTTCAGTATGTGGGCACTAAATTTATGAGAATGCTTACAGCTCTGAACTTGTTTCCACTGGAGAACAATGAAGAGAAAATGATTCAGGTGCAATAATGATCATGTTAATCTCTAATGCATTTCCTCCACCCACAAGTTTCTTCATTATTGCTCCAAGGTGTGTGGTTTAGATGGGAACTTACAGGTGGTGCTATACCCATGCATCTGCTCCCCTTATCTTTATAGGTGGTAGAGGTCATGGGTTTGGAAGGTGCTGATGAAAGAGGCTTGGTGAGTCTCTGCAGTGCGTATTGTGTACTATGAATTGGTGACGGAGAGTGAATGTTTAAGGTGCTGGATGGGGTGCTGATCAAGCAGACTGCTTTGTCCTCTACGCTCTCAAATTTCTTTGCTGGAGCTGCAGTTACCACACAAGTGGAGAGTATTCCATCATAGTCCTTCTCCGCGGGTTGCCCCTCACCACCTGCCTTGACCTTCTCTTCATCGGAAGAGATGTGGTGCTCCTCTATATCTTTCTCATCCAACTGCTTACCCTGTTGCAGTGCCAGATTGTGCAGAGCGCAGCTCACCACAAGGATGCATGATACCCTCTGGGGACTATAGGATGCATGATACCCTCTGGGGACTATACTGGAGGGCTCCCCCTGACTGGTCCAGGCACTGGAATTGCATCTTGAGCAGGTCTATTGTCTGCTCAACCAGGGCCCTAGCCACCTAACCCCATGCATTTATCTTGCTGGTCCCCCTGACACCAAGGGGTAATTTAGAAGGCCAATCCACCTAACCTGCACATCTTTGGGTGTCATGGACAGTCTCTGGGAAGTGGGCACGCACACACTGCATAATACGCATGGTGTGGTCACTCATTATCTGAACATCAAGGGAATGGAATCTCTTGCAGTTCATACATAAATGGCGGCGCAGAGCCACGTGGGTACAATTGATGACAGCTTGCAGTTGGACAGCCCAGCTACGTGGGCAAAGCCCATGGTCCTGGCTTCCTGGTTTGCTTGATCCCGGTCAATACTGATGTACAGGTGAACGTTTGCAAACAGCGCATCTGTCAGCTCCCTTATGCACCTATGTGTGACAGACTGGGAGATGCCGCACAGGTCACCTGTGTAGGCCTGAAATGAGCTGCTGGTATAAAAGTTCAGAGTGACTATGACTTTCGGGGCCACAAGCAATGGGTGATCTCCCAGTCCATGTGGTGCCATCTCTTGCATCACCTGGCACAGATGATCCATCGTCCTGGGACAGATGCAGTTTTCTCCAGCACTGGATCTTTGACATTTGGAGGTAGGAAGCTCTCCGGCGGTAGACACATGGCTGGTACTGTTTCCTCCAAGGACCTGCCATCTGTGGCCCTGCACCTGATAGTTCTGCATCTGCAGCCGCATGTCAATGTCAATGCTGCTTGCTGCTCCACAACGATTAAAAGAACTGCCAGCGCCACTGGCTTCATGATTCCATTAAATCAAAAACTGAAAGGAAATGTGAGTGATGGGGAGTCCTGACAATGCACTGACCTACAGCCCTCTCAGAAATTGGGGCATCCACCCATTCACATCCCCCTATGCAAGCGCCTTTCCAGTGAACCTCACTCCCTCCCTCTCTCACAACAGCTATATTCCCATAGTTCCCCTTTACGACCACCTGGCACAAGTGCCTTGACCCTTGAGAGCCTCAGCAGGTGCATCACACCACCCCTCCCTCACCAAGGGTGAGGATTGAGGGCAGTTGACTGCATTCAAACAAACTGCGTTCCAGCCTCACGGGATCGAGATGCTGCCACCTGTCATTTCCTGAACGGGGTGATTAATGAGCACTGTTATTCTCCCACCTTGGATTAGGGGCAACATCTGTGACACCTCTCTGTTATGGAGAGGTGAGTGTAAGCCTTGGGGGCTCAACTCCCAAAGGATTAACTATTGGGCGACAATCAGCAGGACACTCATGCATTGCAAGACTGGCTAATTTGGCACAATTGACTTGTCAAGGACCCTGTGGCATGCGAGGCATACTTGATTCATGAGAATTTGCATCCTTAGACAGCACCCCCATTCCCCCAGCTCTCATGGGCTGTGGATTAAACGAGCCTCCCAACTTGAACAGCCAGCCACCCATACTTTATTCCGATAGCTTGGCCTCTCTAATCAGTGGTTTTGCCCTTTCTGACAGCTCATGCCCTTTGTAGCCTGAGGATAGGGGTTCATTCTGATTGTACCTGTCCTCCCCCCATGTAAGGATATCCTGCCCTCATGTCGCTGCTAAAATTGTCACAGTCCCCCACTCTGCCCGTGCAGCCTGTCATAGGAACATAGGAATTAGGAGCTGAAGTAGGCAAATTCAGCTCTTCGAGCCATAGAGCCTGCTCTGCCATTCAATCAGATCATGGCTGATCTCTCCCTGTCTCAAATCCACCTCCCCACCTGTTCCCCATATCATTTTATCCCTTTTTTAATTAGAAGTATATTTATCTCCTTCTTGAAACCATTCAATGATTCAGACTCTATCGCACTATCAGGCAATGAGTTCCACAAATTCACTACCCTCTGTGAGAGGTGGTTCCTCATCTCATTTTTAAGTTTACCACCTCTCAACATAGACCTGTGACCCCTTGTTCGACATTTCGACACAAGAAGAAACAATTCGTCTACATTTACTTTATCAATCCTTTTAAAAATTTTACATACCTCAGTCAGATCCCCTCACATCCTTCTAAACTCCAGCGAGTACAAGCCCAAACTGTTTAATCTCTCCTCATATGTCAACCCCATCACCCTGGAATCAATCTGGTGAACCTCCTCTGAACTGCCTCCAATGCTGCCACATCCTTCCTCAAATAAGGAGACCAAAACTGGACACAATACTCTAGATGTGGTCTCAACAACACCCTATACAATTGCAACAACACTTCTCTACTTTTATACTCCAGTCCTCTTGCAATAAATGCCAACATCCCATTTGCCTTTTTTATTACATGCTGCATCCGAATACTGACTTTCTGAAATTCACGAGTATAGACATCCAGAACCCTCTGCTCGGATGTATTTTGAATCTGCTTTCCATTTAGGTAATAATTTGCCTTTCTATTTTTTCTGCCAAAATGGATAACCTCACACTTATCCACATTAAACTCCATCTGCCAAATTTTGACCTATCTCACAGGACCCTATCCAGGGACCCAACAGTTGCCCCTGTACTGACACTATGATGTCACTCACTCCCTCCCACTTCCAGCTACCACTCCAGAAGGGCAATCTCTTAGCTGAGATATTGCCTCAAGCCCGCAAGGAAGCCTGTCAGTGACCTCTTGGCCCAAGTTTCACTTATCTGGGTCCCTCATGTCTCTCTGGAGCCCCCTCTCCAATTTACACCCTGAAGTGTAATGGCAAACTGAGCACACACTTCCGATATCCACTTCGGAGGTAAGATCGTCAGGCTCTCATGTTTATACAGCTGTTGTATTCAGTGAGGGGCAGGCGGCTTGCTAATTATATGTTAATTCATTATGTCATCGGCAAGAGGCATGGAAAATCAGGAAACTCGATCTTGCTGGTAAGAATCGTGTTTCCCGACTCTTAGGGATTTTGCACCCACGCCATCGTTCTCGCTGACAGCTAACTTCGGTTCAAATTTCCACCCCACGTGTTAATCTTGGTTCAATTGATAGGTTGCAGGTTTTAGTCCAACTCCAGGATTCAAAACACAAAAATGTTATTCCTGTTCTAACACTTTAAGTATCCACAGTCTACACAAATTCAGATCTATTAGTTATGGTAATGAGCTGATCACAAATTGAACAGTAACGGCAAAAAAACTGGCAAGGGTGAAACCATCTCAGCCTTTTGGTTAAGATCAAGAATCCAATCAAGCCCAAGATCAGATGCAATGCCTTTCTTGTGGGGAATATGAGTTGGATTCAATTTAAATTGGTTTTTGGAGCAAGCAAGGAGATGGATTAAGGTGCACTCTGTGGTTTGGCTGTGTTACTTTAAGAATGGAGTAAAATTTAAAAAGAACATACTTTATACTTTGGGTGAGGTTTGCATCTAAAAGTTGAGGAATAACCTGTGCCCTATCTAAAAACCTACTCTTATCAGTTTCCTCTCATCACTGCTCAAGGCTGACATAAACATTACAGCACAACAATTTACAAGTATTGTCATGTTGTAGTACTCTTGCTTTCGCTACTGTGTGATATGAATTTTGGAAACGATAACCCTCCATCTAATGGCAAAAATGTAGAACAATACAATTTATGTGATTCATAATCGAAGATCACAAAATTCATAGCAAGAATCTTGGAGATTTGTAGAATCCTTTGCCACTGCCAAACATGTATAACTTCTCCCAAATGTTCAATTTGTGAAACATTTTTTAAAAATCAGACACATGCCTTTAATGAGCGACGGAGGTTTTGTTTGAATTTCTTTTTCGGAATAAAAAGCTGATCAAAATCTTCTGTTGATTCTAACAGCTTCTTAGTTGGTTTTCTCTGTCGCTTTCCTTCAGAATTTTCTGTAACAGAGTAAACAGAACACTATTACATAATTTTTTTCTATCACCTTGAAACTGTGTGAAACTTGAAAACTGACAGTACAAAACACAAATTGATTTAACTGTTCATAGACAAAGTATTAAAGTTTACATATTTTACAGCTTGGAAAATTGATACGATTTTTGATAATTCATCATCCAAAAATAAAAATGAATGTGGAAAGTTTACGTAATTGTATTAGGAATTTTTGATTTACAATGAAAGCAACAGGTTATGTTCAGAGGTAGTGCTTTTGACATGACACAACTGACCATAGAGGAGGGTCACTTGACATCCAGGGCAGTCCTGTGATTTACGCTCCCATTGAGGGAAGCTCTGTGCTGGGAATGCAACCTTTCTGACTTTGTAACATCTTAGCTTTGACACGAGCAAAAATTGTATATCGAAACCCTCTCTATAAATATAGGTCAAGTACCTTTACGTTCATCTTTCTTGCAAACATATACCACGTATAATGGTTATGATGAGTTGGACAACCAGAACATTAATCTATCTGTAACAGGTTTTTCAACTGTAATCACATTTTGCATCCCACAGAAATTAATTCTTCAAAGAATGTGGAAGGTTTCAGGCATCTTTGTTAAATCAGGAGAACAAACAGAAAATTGCACCAATTGGGATTTTCATGATTCTTGGAGCAGGTTATAAAGATATAATAGAGATGCAAGCTAAACAGCTACATATTCTAAGCCTTCAAAATAGAAATATTTCTGGAAGTCAACAAAATTGTAATCTTCAAATGCTAAAATCCGCATTTTACATTCAAACAAAATAAGAGCAGAAGTACACCAATTGCCCCCCCGAGCCTGTTCCGCCATTCAATAAGATCATGGCTGCTCTGAATATGTTGAGTTCCACATTACCCATCTACCCCCAGTAACCTTTGATTACCTTGCCTAACAAGAATCTATCTAACTTCATCTTAAAAATATTCAGTGATCGATTTGGTTCCCTAAATAACAAACGGCTTGTTTCTGTACTGAATAACTAGATTGTTCATTAATTAGGGGTCACCCTTAAAGGACAGAGATGAGAATTCTTTTCTCTCAAAGGATTGTGCGACTTTGGAACTCTATGCCTCAGAAAGTGGTGGAAAGCCACGTCACTGAATCAATACCCCCTAGATCAGGACTCACTCACTCACAAACATCCTTTCAAGGTCCATCTTGTCAATACTGTTCAGGATCTTACATACTTCAATTAAGTCACCCTTCATCTTTCTAAACTCTAATGGAAACAAGCCCAGCCTTTCCAACCTATCCTGATAAGACAGTCCGCTCATTCCAGGTATCAAATTAGTTTACCTCCTCTGAACCACCTCCAATGCATTTACATCCTTCCTTAAATAAAGGAGGCCAAAACTGCACAGTATACAAGATGTGGTCTCACCAATATCCTGTATAACTGAAGCATAACATATTTTATGCCTTTTAAATTCCTCTTGTAATAAAGGATAGAATTCCATTAGCCTTCTTGATTACATGCATACTAATTTTTTGTGACTCATGCATGGAACACCTAAATCCCTCTGCACCTCAGCATTCTACAGTTGGTCCCCATTTCAGAAATACTCTGCTTTTTTATTCTTCCTGCCAAAATGAACAACTTCATACATTCACATATTATACTCCATCTGCCAGATTTTTGCCCACTCACTTCTAAATTGGTCCTGCCCTGGGCTATACCATCAGTACTGGGAGTTGCTCAGTGCTGATGGTATAGTTATTTAACACAGAAACAAGCCATTTCAATAACCTAGTCTGTGATATTGCTGAAAAGAGACATGCTGTTGAGGTTTTTCGCCTTGCACTCGTCAGGACAGTTTCACAAGAATATCAAATCTCAAAGGGAACAACAATTTATACTGCATGAGAAGAGGGTGCTGTTTGGTTGGCAAGTGGCTCTGACTGGCAAATCTACCGGGGAACAGTTAACTGCCAAACTTTTGTTTAAATTCAAACCAGGCAGGTTGATTCTGACTGGTGGATCGTATAAAACAGCACGCTCCTTCAGGTGTTCACAATAAGCAACATTCTAACCGTAATCAATCAGCCCATGCTTGCAAAACTGAGAACATGGTGTCTAACATTGGATGTGATTCTCCGATTGGACAATAATCCTGATTTTGGTAAGAATTACACTGACAATAGATTATCAGTTGGGCTCGCAGTATAGTCTGCTTATGGATTCTAGATGTTACATATATTCACACACAGGGCCCTATCCTTTGCAAACAGAGAGAACAAGTTCCTGCATTGCACCCTTTTCAACTAAACATAAAAGCTTGGGGGGAACAGCCATTTCCTGGTTAATTCACCATGGCAGTGCCCTAACCAATCAGAGTCAACCTGCCTGGTTTGAATTTGGCAGTAAACTGCTCCTTGGTGCATTCTCCATGGCAATACCTCTACCAATCAAAGTCCACTTGCCAACTAACGAGCACCATCTCTCATGCAGTATAAATTATTGTTCCCTTTTAAGAATTGGTATTCTTGCAAATCTATCCTGATGAGTACAAGGCAAAAAGTTTCAACAGCATGTCTCTTTTTACAGCAACACTCAAGCTCTGTACCCAAAGTGACGTAATGTTTATACTCCCAAGTCCTCTTCCAATTTATTTGCTTCATTTCAACAACATATCTTCCTGTTCTCTCATGTATTCATCCAGTTTCCATTTGAAAGCATTTAAGCTATATTTTTAAATTTATTATTTGATGGGATGTGGACATTGCTGGCCCATCCTGATTGGCCTTGAACTGAGCTGCTTACCATGCCCTTTCAGAGGCAATCACATTGGTCTGGAACTGGAGTCATATGTAGGCCAGACCACGTAATGTCAGCAGATTTCCTTCCCTAAATTGCATTAGTGAACCAAATTGTTTTTTACAACAATCAATGATAGTTTCATGGTCACCGTCACTAGACCAGCTTTCAATTCCAGGTTTAATTAATTGAATTTAAATTCCACAAGCTGCTTTGACAGGATTTGAACTCATGTCTCAAGAGCATAAGCTTGCGTTTCTAGATTACCAGTCCAGTGACATTACTGCCACGACACTGCTGCCCCAGATGTATTTACTCCCCAATATCTGCCTCATTCACACCTTGTGGTTGTGAGTTCCACATTTGAACTACTCTCTTGAGTACAGAAATTTCTGCATATTTCTCTATAGGGTTTATTAGTAATCATCTTGTATTTAGAACCCGACTTCTAGACTCCACCACAAGTGCAGCTGTTCAAAAAGTCAGCTCACCGCCATTTTGTCAAGGGTAAGTGGGAAGGGCAATGAATGCTAACCTAGACAGCAAACCCCACATCCTGTGAAAGAATAAAAAGAAATCAGTGGAAACATTCTCTTCACATCCATGCTGTTCATCCAGTTCTAATAGGTTTCTTTAAATCTTCTCATTTCAAACAAAAAGCCCCACACTGGTGGAATCTTTCCCAATAGCTCTAAACTGTCAGTTCTGGTATGGCTCTTTTAAACTGTCTGTGTATTTTTTCCAGTGCTTGTGTGTCCTTTTCAAAGTATGCTGACCAGAACTGTGGAATTGTGCACAGCACTCTAAGAGTGGCCTGGGCAGACGCTTTACAAGTTTAGCACAATTTCACTACTTTTAAATTCCCCTAGTAAAGTATAACCATCATCTACAACTTAGAAAGCTGATGAGATAGGAGAGCAAAGGGATCTAGGAATACAGGTGAACAAACAACTAAATGTACTATCATCGGTCAACAAAGTTATTCCCAAATACTAATAAAGCACCGGGTTTTATTTCTGGGGGCAATATTTTGCAGCTAAACATTAAAATGAGACCATGCATGCTAATCGCACAACCACATTTCCATCCATATTATTCAATGCAAAAATGTGAGATATGGAAAATTGGATGACCAATTTTCCAAGTCACACCCAAATAGGGTTAATAAGCACTGTCAACTGCACGTGATTAAAATTTACTCCAATACACAATCTTGGCAGAGCCACCAGCTACATCAAACCTATTTCACAGAACCCCTCCCTTGAAATGCTTAATATCTCTTACCGTTAAAATTTTTTTATAAGTATTTTTGATTCAAGTTATCTTTCACTTCTCCTAAGTTTCCCATAGCTCTACCTCAATTTCTTTGCTACTTTCATTAATTTCATACTATTTTTGTTTCCAAATCCACAAAACAAGTAGAAAATGTTCCTGTGCCAAAGTAACCATTGCTATGCTTGCCTCCAAGGGGCAATATCTTCTTTACTTTTCCTGTGGGCTATTAAATTTGGAAAATGGACACAAACTAATCCGTAATGCATTTAGAAAATGTCCCTATGTTAAAGGAAATATTTGTTGTTGGTACTTTGTGAAAACAAAATAAGAATTCAAGGGGCACAAAGTGTACCTGGGCATACAACCTGGGATGGCAACTGTTCGTTTTATTATTTTGTTCTAATTATGCAGATACAATGCTGATGGCAGAGGAATACATCTCATTTTAACTGGTGACTCTAAATTTGAGAAATGCACAGTAACAATGCCACTAAGGACATAATGGGCCCGATTTTACCACTTTCATTCTAAGTGCTGAATCTGGGTGTAATGCAGATCCGACTTAGAGATCTGCTTTCAGGCGCCCCCATACGCACTCAGCCTGAAAAAAATATCTCCAGCCCCATTCGCACCGTGGGCGGGGCTTAGCACAGCCGAAACGATCGGAGCCCTGAACTGCGCATGCGCAGTTAGAAACAAATTTGTAAAAGCGCGCCCGTGTCAGATCGCTCCCAGGCCACAGAAAGCGGATAAAGCGGCCCGGGAGCAACAAGCAGGAGCGATGGTACACACACACATCAGTGTCCCCCTTATTCACCCCCCCCCCCACTACCCACACACATCACTGCCCCCCTTATCCACCCCGCCACTACCCACACACATCACTGCCCCCCTTATCCACCCGCCACTAGCCACACACATCATTGTCCCCCTTATCCACCCCGCCACTACCCACACACATCACTATCCCCCTTATCCACCCTCCCACTACCCAGACCGATCGCCACCCCTGCCCCCCTCCTCCCCCACCGATCACCCGCAGAGTGGCAGCGGACCCCCCTGCCTCCCCCCGCCCCTCCACCAGAGATCCATCTGCCCCCCACCCCCGCCAGAGACCCCACAAACCACTGATCTGAGTCAGAGAGCTGTTGGAAGCACTGAACTTGCTCTTCAGAAGCTGGAGCACCTGATTCAGACTTTTATTTAGTAGGTCCATTACGGCGTGGTTCCAGATTGGAAACACGATGGTAAAGGGGGAAATGCTGATAAAGTTGGGCGGGCAGTTCATTAATTCAATTTAAATGCATGTAAATGCATTTGAATTGCCGTTGCGCCCGTTTTGGTCGCAAATCGAATCGCCGCCATTCCCGGGTTTCGGTAGAGTGGCAATCTGCGTGGGCGCGGATCGCGTTCATGGCCTCACACCCAACTTTACCACGTTTTCGCGCCCGGAGGCAATGGTAAAATCGGGCCCAATGGGAGCCATGGGGAAAACAAGTGTTTATTTCAAACAGGAGAGTGAGCAAATTTATAGATATCATCATATCATAGAATCATAGAAACCCTACAGTGCAGAAAGAGGCCATTCGGCCCATCTAGTCTGCACCGATCACAATCCCACCCAGGCCCTACCCCCATATCCCTACATATTTACCCACTAATCCCTCTAACCTACGCATCTCAGGACACTAAGGGGCAATTTTAGCATGGCCAATCAACCTAACCTGCACATCTTTGGACTGTGGGAGGAAACCGGAGCACCCGGAGGAAACCCACGCAGACACAGGGAGAACGTGCAAACTCCACACAGACAGCGACCCAAGCTGGGAATCGAACCCAGGTCCCTGGAGCTGTGAAGCAGCAGTGCTAACCACTGTGCTACCGTGCCGCCCAATAAATAAATCAAGAGACTCTGTTTATGTCTTCTAAGACTTATGATTCTGGTAAGGTTTGAATTAATTTCACTCTAGAACTTGAACAGAATACAATGAAAAACATTCCTACCAGGTGAAGTGGATAGTTGTGTAAGCATTGTGCCTGCTTTATCCCCGAGAGACAGTTGTGGAGTAGAATAAATCTGTCGAGTATTCAGATAGTTTCTATGGTGCCATCTCCTCTTAACAATGTTGCCTGTTTTAAATTGCTGTGATCCTCCTTGCTGTGAACTTTTTATAGCTACGGGCGGAGGGACTTCAATTGTTGGCAGGAGCTGGTTACATTTTATTGCTGGTGTAGGCAGGGTCTCTGTTGCAGGTGAGAACTGGAACCGTTCCTTTGCAGATAAGAACTGAGACTGATCATCTGCAGTCACGGAGTGGGACTGCTCTGCTGCAGGCATGGACTGGCATTGCTCTGCCACATGAATGTATTGGCATTGTTTTTCTGCTGGTATGGATTGGGATTGTTTCCCTGCTGGTAGGGACTGGGTTTGTTCCCCTGCTGGCATGTTTTTGAATTTCTCCATTGCAATTGTGGACTGAGAATTTTCTGTTGCATGGATGGTCTGGGACTTCTGTACCGTAGGCAATGAATGGGAAGTTTCTGTTGGATGTGCAAACTGGCATTTCTCCATTGCAAACACAGACTGTAGTTTCACCACTGCGGGTACGATCCGAGATTTCTCCATTGCAAGCACAGACTGTGGATTCCCCATTGCAAGCACGGACTGAGCTATTTCCACTGCAGTCATAGACTGATTTTTCTCCACCATGGGCATGGACTGGGCTTTCTCCACTGCAGGCATAGATTGAGCTTTCTCCACTGTGGGCATGAACTCAGTTTTCTCCACTGTGGGTATGGACGGGGATTTCTCCATTGCAGCCATGGACGGGGATTTCTCCACTGTACTCATGGGCTGGGATTGCTGCACCGCAACCATGGATGGGGATTTCTCCATTACAAGCACGGACTGGGATTTCTGCACTGCAGCCATGGACTGGGCTTTCTCTATTATAAGAGTAGACAGGGATTTATCCACTGAAGGTACTTTATGCACTTCAGGCGGCAACTGGGATTGCTCCACTGCAGGTGGGAACTGGGATCTCTCCATTGCAAATATAGCCTGCGTCTTCTCCAGCGGAGGAGTAAACAAACACTGTTTCATTGTAGGTGTGGACATAGTTGGTTTTGCTGCAGATGCAGAAAGAGCTAGCTGTGCAACAGGTAAGGAAAGACCTTGGACTGCTAACGGCATGGCTTGATATGATCTTGATATGACAGAGTCTATTGTAGTCATAGATGGGTCCATTTCTTGTGCAGCAGGCATCTGTGGGCAATTCAAATTCTTCTTGCGCCGCCGCCGTCTCTTTAATTCAGTACCGCAGCTTGTAGACTCTTCTAACTCTGTTTGATGCATTGCTTTTTCTAAATAGTTTGTTGCGTCCTGCGAAATATAATGCAAGGAAATGGTTATTGTTTTGGAAAGATTAAAGAGTTATAAAATTGCTTACAGTATGCAAACAAAGTATAGATTATATTCTGATCAGCAAACATGACATTACTGTTTGTGCTCTAAGTATATCAGCATTTTGCTGAGCAGTCCTGCAACTAAGACCGCATTTTGTATTCAACTAGCAATTACCTCCTTGTCATACTTATAGCTCCTCATTAAGAAGCCCAAAATTAATGCTCACTTAACTCCAACTATCTCATCTCCAGTCTTCGCTATTTCTCCACATTCCTGTAAAATGTGATAATTCTCTCCTACAAACACTGTTCAACCTGGCTTTTACTCCACAGATAGTTTTGAATGAGTTCAAGTTTATGAAGGATGGAAGGTGAGAGTCTGGCCAGAGGAGTGTCGGAATAGTCAGATCTAGATGCAAGAAAGCCTTGAATGAGGGTATCAGCAGCAAATAAGTAAGGCAAAGGCTCTGTTTAGTGATGTTATGGAGCTTGAAATAGGTGATCTTAGTGGTGACGCAGATCTGTGGCTAGAAGCTCATATTAAGATCAAATATGACACCATCGTTGTGAGCAGTCTGGTCCAGCCTCAGACAGATACCAGGCAGAGGGATCGAATCAGTGGCTAAGTAATAGAGTTTGTGGTGGGAATGAAAGACAATGGCCGGAATTTTACCGGCGAGGCTTGGAGAACGGCATTCTCCGTTGGCCTCAGGCGGGATCGTATGAACCTCGGGCGGACGTGCTGGTAAAATTCCACCCAATGAGTGGGATTTTATGAAAAACAAGTGCCAAGCGAGTGGGAAAACAGGAGAGAATTGTGCTGGGCGTTTGGGTGAGCTGGGAGGCGCAATTTTATGGCTTTTCGTACAAAAAAAGAGCCAGAATGTGATTCTCGCCAGTAGAGGGAGGGTGTCAGAGCCTAATCTCACCAGTGAAACCGGCTGCTGAGTTCTTGGGATTCCATTGCACAGATGCTCCAATCTCCCAGTGTACTGGGATATCTCCTGCTTCCCCCCTGCCCCAGGGACATTAGGACCTCCCTCCCCTCCCATGGACATCAGGACACCGCCCACCCCCCCACCCCCGATTGCCACCCCTGCAGAGTTCCTTCCTTCCCTCCCTGTCACTTTGGAGTTCCCCCCGTCACTTTGGAGCTCTCCCCATCACCCCTGGACACTGCCCAGCTCTGCCCGCTCCCCTCTCCCCCCCAACTACCCAGGGGCTGCAATGGCCTCCGGTCCCACGTCTGATCTCTGCCAGTGGAGACCAACTGCGATTCTTGCCAATAAAGAGCTCGATCAGCGAGCATATAAGTTCAAGTGAGCCCAGATGATAAAGTCCAGGACTCACTAATGACATTTAAATGATGTCATTAATATTGAAATCAGCTTCACACCCAGAACCAGAAAAATAGTGGAGGTGCAATCAGGAAAGGCGGGAAACAGGGCGTGAACCCGATTTTCCGCCTCTCACTCTATCTTACTGGCTTGGCATGGTGAGCCGGTAAGATCGTGTCCAATAGCTTTAGTCTTCCCGATATTTAGTTGGAGGAGATTTCTGGTCATTCAGCACTGAAGTCAGAGAAGCAGGCTGACAATTTAGAGACTACTGGCATGTTGCATTGTTCCAGTGGAGCCTAACGCAAACTGGAGGAACAGCACCTCATCCTCTAATTAGGTACTTTACAGCCTTTGGGCTTAACATTGAGTTCAACAACTTTACAGCATGAACTCTCTCCTCCATTTTGATTTTTTCCCCAACCTTCTCCCGCACAGGGCTATCTATAACTTGCTTTGCTTTTATAGAGAACTGACCCTTGTTCAGCTATTAACACATTCTGCTACCGTACCTTTTTCTTATTCACTGACAGGACATGGGCGTCGCTGGCTGGCCAGCACTTATTGCCGATCCCTATTGCCGGAGGGCAGTTGAGAGTCAACCACATTGCTGTGGTTCTGGAGTTACATATAAGCTAGACCAGGTAAGGACAGCAGATTTTCTTCTCTAAAGGACATTAGTGAACTAGATGGGTTTTACCAACAATCGTTTTATGGTCACCAATAGATCCTTAATTCTAGATATTTTTTATTGAATTCAAATTCCACCATCTGCTGTGGTGAGATTCGAACCCGGATCCTCAGAATATTAGCTAATTGGTCACCTTTCAAAAAGTTCAACCAGAAAGCCCATTACTCATGTGTCCAGGCTTCCGACTTTGAAATCACCCATTGTTTGTGCAAAAACTAAGATGGCAAGATTCCAGCCTTTATCTTTATTCTACCCTAGTAAACCTTTCCATAATCATGAAGACCTCAATCGGGTCACCCGTCAGTCTTCCCCTGTCAATGTTCAATCCTTCCTAATATTTGTACCATTTCCAGTGTCTTTTATGTCCTTTTTATAATACGGAGGCCAGAACAGTTCAGTCTAATCAAGGTTCTACACAGGTTCAAAATAACAAGTTCAATTCTATTCCTCTAAAAATGAACCCCAATGCCTTTTTTTTGCATTTTTTAGGTTTTGTCAACTACTACTTCTAGTGACTTTGCTTCTCTGCCCCATTTAAACATATTTCCCAGCAATATGTAGCCTTCTATTCTTCCTACCAAATTGCACAACTATCTAAATTGAAGGGCACTTGCCATTACATAAGTCCATAAGAAATAGAAACAGGAATAGGCCATTCTGCCCTTTCAGCCAGCTCCAGAATTTAATAAGATCATGGCTGACCTAATGCTCACTGAATCCACTAAGTGCATTCTGCAGTTTATTCATGTCTTCCTGTATTTTGTTGCAGTCATAATCTATATTCTCTATATCTCTCAATTTGGTATTGTCTGTAAATTTTCAAATTGTACTTATTGCTTACTGAGTTCAAATCACTTGTGTAAATTGTTCACAGCAGTGGATCCAACATTGATCTTTGTGAAACAGTAATTTGAGTAACTAACATTAACCCTTATTCTGTTTTGAGGCCAGCTTGCTACTTTCCTCAACTCATCTTCTAACCTTCGTCATGTAGCACAAAGCTCTGTGCCAGAATGATCAATTCCTAAAATCTATGATACCAAAAACCCCAAGATTAAAAATAAAAACCGGAAATGCTGGAAAAACTCAGCAGGTCCGGTAAGATCTGTGGCGAGAGAAACAGAGTTAACGATTCAAGTCCGTATGTTTCTTCTTCAGAGAATCCAAAAATTGCACATAAATCAGGGTGACAGCATACCTGTTGTAAAGGCTGAAGGCATGTTTTCAGTTTCTTTTTAGAGATAAACAACTGGTCATAATCTTCTGTTGACTCCAGCAGTTTTTTACTAGGTTTCCTTTGGCGTTTACCTTCAGTAATAACTGTAATCATACAAACATGGATGAAAGTTATATTTATAGAAAAATACATGGACACAATGTTACCAAATTTCCAAAAATTGGGGTATACGACTAGCAGTATTATTTTTAATGACAGCATTTAAGAACTAAAGTGAATAAAGTTCTTGACACGATCGTGAGTACCATGGGGTGTTATCCAGTGTTATTTTTTCTTTACCTAAAGACTTCCTGGAGACATTTTATTTTTGTCTCATCTTTTAAGGCACATTTCCTTGCCACTTTATGTTCACAGATTTATTCCCACAAATTGTTTATTTGTAGTTTGAAATCCACATCTCTATCTCTAATTAGTCTGTCTTCCTATCCACATTTCTTTTGCTCTTAGCTTTGATCGATAAACATTGATCTCTGATGTAAAATATTGATGTGGAGATGCCGGCGTTGGACTGGGGTAAACACAGTAAGAAGTCTCACAACACCAGGTTAAAGTCCAACAGGTTTATTTGGTAGCACAGGCCACTAGCTTTCGGAGCGCTGCTCCTTCATCAGGTAAGTGGGAGTTCTGTTCACAAACAGGGCATATAAAGACACAAACTCAATTTACAAAATAATGGTTGGAATGCGAGTCTTTACAGGTAATCAAGTCTTAAAGGTACAGACAATGTGAGTGGAGAGAGCGTTAAGCACAGGTTAAAGAGATGTGTATTGTCTCCAGCCAGGACAGTTAGTGAGATTTTGCAAGCCCAGGCAAGCACAAGTCAACTTGCCTGGGCTTGCAAAATCTCACTAACTGTCCTGGCTGGAGACAATACACATCTCTTTAACCTGTGCTAACCCTCTCTCCACTCACATTGTCTGTACCTTTAAGATTTGATTGCCTGTAAAGACTCGCATTCCAACCATTATTTTGTAAATTGAGTTTGTGTTTTTATATGCCCAGTTTGTGAACAGAACTCCCACTTACCTGAAGAAGGAGCAGTGCTTCGAAAGCTAGTGGCTTGTGCTACCAAATAAACCTGCTGGAATTTAACCTGGCGTTGTGAGACTTCTTACTGTAAAATATTGAGACAAGGCAGCATGCATTTCACTGTAAATTCTATCTGGTGTTTAAAATATGGTAACAAATGAGGACGGTGTCATTTCCTCTTTCTTTAAAATCCAATTCAATCAAATCAAGTGAGACATTCCCGATCCAAGCTGACAAGACAGGGCTCTCACCTCCTGTCTTGGGCTTGATCTACATGATCCAAGCTGATTGGAGTAGGCATTGCACCTCCTCCAAGGCTTGATCTCATTTGCATCTTAGCCAAAAGGCTGAGATGCCGCTTTTAAGAATTGCTTCAAATGAAGCTAAAATGTAACCTAATGACTTCAACCAAGTACAGCATGTCGATACTACACTTGATCTTAGCCAAACGGCCGAGAAGCGATCATTTCCTCTTTTGTAAAGGAAATGTTTAAAGCAATAATCTTTGTATCCTATTTTATTTGATATCCTTTTGTATTCTCTTAGTAACAAGTTTCATTGCATGGCACTGGACATTAAACATTACATTTGTGATTTTCAGTTAGGGATGCATTTATTTATGTAGTATAGGTTATTGTTTTTAATTTGAAGTTGTTTAGTTTGAAATACCTGTTACTTTAATTTTTCTTTTGCTTTGAAAATATATCACTTTAATACACTGCTCAATTTGGATTACTGGATAATTAAATATTTTGTGCAAAAAAAAGGCTTTTGAGATTGGCTAAGATCAAGTGTAGTATTGACATGCTGTACTTGGTTGAAATCATTAGGTTACATTTTAGCTTCATTTGAAGCAATTTATAAAAGCGGCATCCCGGCCTTTTGGCTAAGATGCAAATGAGATCAAGCCTTGGAGGAGGAGCTTTGCCTGCTCCAATCAGCTTGGATCATGTAGATCAAGCCCAAGACAGGAGGTGAGAGGCCTGTCTTGTCAGCTTGGATCGGGAATGTCTCACTTGTTGAGACTCTGAATTGGACGTGATTGGATTTTTAAAAAAAGAGTCCTTTTCGCCATGTCCCTTAACACATGGAAAATATTAAGGGATTATGACAAAAGGACAGGGAATTTGTTTCATGTAGATGTGTCAACATTGCATCAACAACCTTGAGCACAACTGAATAGCAAGATATAGGGTAGATCTTTTCTTCAAGGTCTGAACAATAATCACTGCTTAAAAGACACAGAGAAAAACTGGGCAGAGAGGATGTCAAACATTTTACAGAATTGTTGGACTAATTTTGAATGGAAGGAAAATCAGGCAGGATTGTGGAATGCAATTGGCTAGGAATTGAACTGAACCAGTCTTGGAAACAGTTCAGAAGCTGAGTATTTATTCTTCAAAAAAGAGTGACTCACCTCCTGTCTTCACCTTATCACAGACATTCATTTGTCCTTGTCCAGTCATCTCTTGCTCAAATCCTATTACCTCTCTAACTTTTCCCAGTTCTGATGAAAGGTCGCTGAAAAGTTAACACTGTTTCTCTCTTAACTGCCTGACTTGCTGACCATTTCCAGCATTTTGTATTTTTATTTCTCATTTCCAGCATCTGCAGCGTTTTGCTTTTCATTCACCAAATTGGGAGGGATAGTCAACAAAATACAAGATATGAATAGCAGAACAAGTATATATGGACGGCACATGAATTTCAACATGGACTTGCTACTCGCAACTTATCAATTAAAGATACAGGCATTTACGATCATTTCTTTGTATTGTTTTCCACCCTTCCACCTCCCAGCTGTATCCTTCTATGTCGATCCCTGGAAAAACTATCACCCAATTCACTTACATCTGCAAATTTCAAAATCCAAGCTATCTCGCCTTTGGCCCTCCATTTGCCATAATACTTCAGCAGTTACAGATTCACTCAACCACATGCTCAACTTTTGATGTCACAGGCCCCAATAAAACAAATCTCTGTAGTTCCCTAATAAGATCTGCATGTCCAATCTCTGAAGTCCAAGGGGAGTAGACTTGAAAGGATAAACTGGACAACCAGTTTAGCTATTTGGTCTTGGTCCCCATGTTTGAATCCCTAGAAAATTTATGTCCCTTGCCCAGTAAATAGCTCTTATCAAAATCACAAGTGATATCTTATCTGGCTGAGTAAAGTAAACTTTTCCTGTTTATCTTTCTCAATGTCTCCAGCCTTTGACACAGGTGATCACACCAACCTTCTCCAAACCCTCTCCAATGTCGTTCAGCCTGGTGGGGCTGCTATCATATGATCCAATTTTTTTTAAAAATTCCTTCAGAGGATGTGTGCATTGCCGCCCATCCCTAAGTGCCCTTGAGAAAGTGGTGGTGAGCTGCCTTATTGAACTACTGTAGTGGCGCAGGTAACCCACAGTGCTGTTAGGAAGGGAGTTTCAGGATTTTGACCCAGCGGCAATGAAGGAACAGCAACATGGTTCCAAGTCAGGGTGGTGTGTGGCTTAGAGGAGAACTGGCAGGTGATCCCATGCATTTGCTGTCTTTATGTTTCTAGATCACCAGCTGCCAAATGAATTTTAGCAAGTTGCTGGAGTGCATCGTATAGATGATGTGGAATTACCGGCGTTGGACTGGGGTAGGCACAGTAAATAGTCTCACAACACCAGGGTTAAAGTCCAACAAGTTTATTTGGTAGCACAAACTTTCGGAGCGTTGCCCCTTCATCAGGTGAGTGAAGAATTCGGTTCACAAACAGAGCATATGTAGAGTAGACACAAACTCAATTACAAGATAATGCTTGGAATGCGAGTCTTAACAGGTAATCAAGTTTGTTCAGGGGCAGATAATGTGAGTGGAGAAAGGATTAAGCACGGGTTAAAGAGGTGTGAATTGTCTCCAGACAGGACAGTTAGCGAGATTTTGCAAGCCCAGCCAAGTCGTGGGGGTTACAGATAGAGTGACATGAACCTAAGATCCTGGTTGAGGCCACCCTCATGTGTGCGGAACTTGGCTATCAGTTTCCGCTCAGCGATTCTGCGTTGTCGTGTGTCATGAAGGCCGCCTTGGAGAACGCTTACCTGAATATCAGAGGCTGAATGCCCGTGACTGCTGAAGTGTTCCCTGACAGGAAGGGAACACTCCTGCCTGGTGATTGTCGAGCAGTGTTCATTCATTCGTTGTCGTAGCGTCTGCATGGTCTCCCCAATGTACCATGCCTCGGGACATCCTTTCCTGCAGCGTATCAAGTAGACAATGTTGGCCGAGTCACAAGAGTATGTACCGTGTACCTGGTGAGATGATGGCATCCATGTCAATGGCATCCATCTCGTGAGAATAGGATATGGCGCTCATCTCATCGATCGACAGTTCCGACGCGCCGCACTGAAAAACTGCACAGAACTCCCCTGAAGAAAAACACGGGACACGGCGGATAGAGTACCCTTTGTTGTCCAGTACTTACCCAGAGCGGAGAAGCTATGACATCTTCTCCGGAGCCTTCAACATCTCATCGATGAAGACGAACATCTCACCAAGGCCATCCCCACACCTCCACTACTTGCCTTCAAGCACCTGCACTACCTCAAACGGACTATTGTACGCAGCAAACTACCCAGCCTTCAGGAGAACAGTGACTACGACACCACACAACCCTGCCACAGCAACCTCTGCAAGACATGCTGGATCATCGGCATGGATGCCATCATCTCATATGAGAACACCTTCCACCAGGTACAGGTTACATACTCTTATGACTCGGCCAACATTGTCTACCTGATACGCTGCAGGAAAGGACGTCCCGAGGCATGATACATTGGGGAGACCATGCAGACGCTACGACAACGAATGAATGAACACTGCTCGACAATCACCAGGTAGGAGTGTTCCCTTCCTGTTCGGGAACACTTCAGCAGTCACGGGAATTCAGCCTCTGATCTTCGGGTAAGCGTTCTCCGAGGCGGCCTTCATGACACACGACAACGCAGAATCGCTGAGCAGAAATTGATAGCCAGGTTCCACATACATAAGGACGGCCTCAACAGGGATCTTGGGTTCATGTCACACTATCTGTAACCCTCACGACTTGCCTGGGCTTGCAAAATCTCACTAACTGTCTTGGCTGGAGACAATACACACCTCTCTAACCTGTGCTTAACCCTCTCTCCACTCACATTGTCTGCACCTGAAAAGATTTGATTACCCGTTAAGACTCACATTCCAAGCATTATCTTGTAATTGGGTTTGTGTCTACATCTGCCCTGTTTGTGGACCGAACTCTTCACTCATCTGGTGAAGGGGCAACGCTCCGAAAGCTCGTGCTATCAAATAAACCTGTTGGACTTTAACCTGGTGTTGTGAGACTACTTACCATTGTATAGATGATACACATTTCTGCCACTGTATGCTGGTGGTGCAGGAAATGAATGTTCAAGATGGAGGTGGGGTACCAATTAAGCAGTTTGCTTTGTCCTGGATGGTTTTGAGCTTCTTCAGTATTGTTGGAGCTACACTTATCCAGGGAAGTGGAGATTATTCCATCACACTCCCTACTTATGCTGTAGATGATGGGCAACTTTTTGGAAACAGATAAATCATTTTCTGCAGCATTCTCAGCCTCTGACTTGCTCTTGTAGCTACAGCATTTATATGGCTGGTCTATTTAAAATTCTAGCTGATGGTGACCCCCAGGAGATTTATGGTTATGGATTCAACAATGGCATTCCCAGTGAATGTCATGGGGAGATGTTTGGATTCTCTTTGTTGAACATGGTCATTGCCCAGCACTTGTGTGATGCAAATGATACTCGCCACTTATCATCCAAGCCTGAATGTTGTTCAGATCTTGTTGCATGCAGATACAGATTGCTTCAGTACCTGAGGAGTTGTGATTGTGCAATCATCGGTGAACGACACCACTTCAGAACTTATGTTGCAAGATAGGTTGGAGCCAGTGAGAGGTGGAGGTGAAATGGGAACTTCGGAAGAAGCAGAATGGGAACAGCGAGAGGAGAACAATGTTTCCTCTATGGCACGTGCAACATGCGGCAATCTGTGATATATAATGCATTGAAATAAACAGGTCACTCAAAACTTTGTGAAAGTTCAGTGACTTTTAAAATTTAAGTTTCCCATGAACAAGTTGGTAATGCTCAGAAGTTTGTAGCCTGACCAGCAGAGAGAAAAATTTGAGGAAATACGGTAATTCCTTTTTTAACATTATTGCTGTTTTCTTGAAAAGTATGATTTTAAATGAAACATTAAGCAAATCAAATTTTCCAATTACAATCAATATAAAAGTTTTAGTTAGGTACTGTCGGACCTTTTCCATCAGTTAAACACATTAAAACATTATACCCCGCAAATTTAAATACTATACATTTTTAAATTACTCATATTTATAAACAAAATAACTTCTAAAAGAAGTGTAAAAATATAAAATATGCTAACTTTTTCCACTTACTGTTCGTGGTCTCTGCCGCTCATCGCCTCTTCCTCTTACTTCTTGCTCGCCATTTCACCAGCTCTCCAACCCACCACTGGCTGACCTTCCTGTTGGCAGACCCTCTTGATCGAGGGACTAAGAGCAGCTTTGAATTGCAAGTCCATAAGAGGTAAGCTGCAAACTGGAGAGGTGGCGAACAGGAGAGTAAGCCAGCAGAAGGGTTGGTCAGGGGGGAGGGTCAGCTAGCAGAAATGTTGGCTAGCACCTAGGGTTGGAAGTGGGACATCTGGCCAGCAGGAGTGACTAGTGGGAGGTTGGTGAATGGGTGGATCGGTAGCAAGTGAGGGTGTCAGAAGTGGAAGGGTCGGAATTGGGTTGGCGAGCAGGAGGATTGGTGGTGACTGAGGTGGGTAGAGAATTGGAAAAGCTGCTCCAAAATGACCCTATGTTACACCAGGCACAAAATAACTTAATGCAAAGCCTCAGCACTAAATATGCCATATTAAAAACACAATGTTAAATTGAAATAACTTAAAATGGGTCAACTTAAAGCGAGGACTTGTTGCATTGACCTTGAACTCTCCTTACCTAATGCAAAGGACTGCTGTTTCAGTTCTGTAATATTGGGCTGATTTTCTGTTCTTTTCCACTCCTTTAGTCTAGAACCATGTTCAATATTTTGCGTGAGAACCAGCTCATCAACCTGCTGGATAGCTTCATCTGCACCCTGAGACCTTATCTGTGAAGAAGATATACATCGATGTTTATAAATCAAAACATTAATATCACAAAACTTGTTGAGTGCTTACCACAAAGTGTACACTGAACAAAGTGCAGCACAGTGAAAAAGTTGGGAATTTTATTCAACTGGGATTCTCTGGTTAAATAGTACTAGGCGAGTAGTGCCTAACTGAAATTTATCCTGGGACTTTAGAAACTGAAAGAAACTGCAAGTTAGTTAACACTTTGGCAATTAACAGTTAATCAGTTGTAAGTCATTCTCTGAATAGGTGCCAATTACAGTGAGTAGGAAGCTTGGTCAACAGCTACAACTTCAGCCTATAACTTCAAATAAAAATGTACAGAAATGTACAGTTTCTGCTGATGTGAAGAGCAGTTGGCATAGAGCGCATCGCAGGGTGTAAATGCTTGAAATGGAAGGCAGAAGGCGTTGCTGCTGTTTTGTGCTTCTAATACTTGTATTGGTTAGTTTAGGCTTAAGATGGTAAAAATTTAAAATTTTATCATGTTTTTCAGTGCAAGAACAGGTCTTGAACATTAACTGCATAAATTAAGGAAAAGTGTCTGAGTAGGGAACACTCATCAGATAATGACTTGAGACGCATAGCCTCATCAACAATCCAGAGGCAGCAGGGCACCCATTTAGAGGCTATGTGGCACTCCCCTTTTCCATTAGGGATTTGGCATGGAGGGTGCTGCACACAGCAGTCCTATGCAATAGAAAATTATGGTGGTTCAGAGACTCCCAGGTTGCCTGTATTTTCTGTGGCCTGAAGTGTGTGTGTGTTCTTTATTTTTATGTAGGTTGTCCGAGATTGCAGTCCCTTTTTCTACTACCTGAGGGGGCTGTTCCCCAAATTTTGCTTGCACTTCAGTTCCAAGCTATTGATCTGTGGTCAGCTAGCATGGAGGAGGGCGAGGGGTGAGCACATAGAAGGGCCTCTTCATTAGCTTGTTCCTGGGCCTGACCTAGGTGGCCATTAGCAAGTCCAGGCAGCAGGCAGTTGAGGGGTTGTTCAACCTCACTGTCTGCCTCTCTTCTACTGCCACATTCATATCCAGGTGTCCCTGGAGAGGGAGCAAGTGGTATCTGCTGGTATGCCTAAGGCCTTCTGTGACTGGTGGGTGCCACTGTGGCTGGGGTGCATCATTGGTCCCAAAAGTAGCATTTTACTTTAGTTTCCTCAGAAAGTTCTGCTTTTTGTTACGGTGGTCTTTAAGGCTCCTTTAATTCGTTAATTAGTTTATATTTACTTATTTGTTTTACAAATGAACATAGAAATACAGTTTATAAAGTGTATAGAAACACAGAGCCCTTATCAGCCATTTCATTGAAGGAGGCTATTAGGCAATCCTCCCTGTTTTCATCAGGGATTTGGATAGAGGGTGTTGCAAAAGGTTAAAATCGTTCATTGACTCCCAGCAGCCAGTATTTTCTATGCCTCGCCAAGAAGATCGCGCATATCGACACAGACATCAAGTTTCTACAAAGATGCAAGAAAGCAGACAAGATACCAAAAGGACTACGGATCACGAACCCACTCAGGTCAACCTATAACACAGACTACGCTGAGAGACTTTGCCGTCGCACCTCTCTCACCCTCCTCAACCACCTCATACACCAACTCTACAGCAAACGCCGCAGCCTGGAAACCAAGATAGAGTCCATATTCTCAACTTGCGCTCAGGATGCAGACCAGCTGCAAAACTCTGCCAAGCAGACAAGACAAAGGAACTACACCCTCTACATGCACACCAAGAACAGGAAACTTGAGAAACTCGGCATCACCACCAGCAGCAACCAAGCATCCCCCGGTACCACAGTAGAAAACAGTACCACTGCAGGGAAGTCCATTGTCAACTTGTCCGACTACACACTTCAACCAGATGAAATCGAAGTTCTCAGCCGAGGGCTTAATTTTTGCCCCACCACCAAAATAGACCCCATCAATCTCGCAGCAGACACAGAGGAATTCATCAGGCAAATTAGGCTGAGAGAGTTCTTCCACAAACCCCAAGAGGCCAACAACGAACACAATGAGACAGCCAATGAACCGGAACAGCCGACAGAGAGATCCGCCGTGCATCCCAAGAGGAAAGAGTCGAATTGGACTCCTCCGGAAGGCCGCTGCCCTCGACTTGACATGTATGCCCAAGCCGTCAGGAGGTGCGTCAACACCAAATTCATCAGCCGCACTCACAAGACAGCCCCAAACATCACCCAAGCACAACGTAACGCCATCCACGCTCTCAAGACCAACCGCAACATTGTCATCAAACCAGCAGACAAAGGAGGGGCCATCGTCATACTGAACAGAACGGATTACTGCAAAGAAGTGTACCGACAACTCAACAACGAGGAACACTACAGACAGTTACCTGCAGATCCGACCAAAGAACACACCCGTCAACTCAACACTCTGATCAAGACCTTTGATCCGGACCTTCAGAACACCCTCCGTGCTCTCATCCCACGTACTCCCCGCGTTGGAGATCTCTACTGCCTCCCAAAGATACACAAGGCAAACACACCCGGCCGTCCCATCGTATCGGGCAATGGGACCCTGTGCGAGAACCTCTCCGGCTATGTCGAGGGCATCCTGAAACCCATTGTACAAAGAACCCCCAGCTTTTGTCGCGACACGACGGACTTCCTACAGAAACTCGGCACACATGGAGCAGTTGAACCAGGAGCGCTCCTCGTCACAATGGATGTCTCGGCACTCTACACCAGCATCCCCCATGACGATGGCATTGCTGCAACGGCCTCAGTGCTCAGCACCAACAACTGCCAGTTTCCAGATGCAATTTTACATCTCATCCGCTTCATCCTGGACCACAATATCTTCACCTTCAACAACCAGTTCTTCATCCAGACACACGGAACAGCCATGGGGACCAAATTCGCACCTCAATATGCCAACATCTTCATGCACAGGTTCGAACAAGACTTCTTCACCGCACGGGACCTTCAACCGATGCTATACACTAGATACATCGATGACATTTTCTTCCTTTGGACTCATGGTGAACAATCACTGAAACAACTCTATGATGACATCAACAAGTTCCATCCCACCATCAGGCTCACCATAGACTACTCTCCGGAATCGGTTGCATTCTTGGACACACGCATCTCCATTAAGGACGGTCACCTCAGCACCTCACTGTACCGCAAGCCCACGGATAACCTCACGATGCTCCATTTCTCCAGCTTCCACCCTAAACACGTTAAAGAAGCCATCCCCTACGGACAAGCCCTCCGTATACACAGGATCTGCTCGGATGAGGAGGATCGCAACAGACACCTCCAGACGCTGAAAGATGCCCTCATAAGAACAGGATATGGCGCTCGACTCATTGATCAACAGTTCCAACGTGCCACAGCGAAAAACCGCACCGACCTCCTCAGAAGACAAACACGGGACACAGTGGACAGAGTACCCTTCGTTGTCCAGTACTTCCCCGGAGCGGAGAAGCTACGGCATCTCCTCCGGAGCCTTCAACATGTCATTGATGAAGACGAACATCTCGCCAAGGCCATCCCCACTTCTTGCCTTCAAACAACCGCACAACCTCAAACAGACCATTGTCCGCAGCAAACTACCCAGCCTTCAGGAGAACAGTGACCATGACACCACACAACCCTGCCACAGCAACCTCTGCAAGACGTGCCGGATCATCGACACAGATGCCATCATCTCACGTGAGAACACCATCCACCAGGTACACGGTACATACTCTTGCAATTCGGCCAACGTTGTCTACCTGATACGCTGCAAGAAAGGATGTCCCGAGGCATGGTACATTGGGGAAACTATGCAGACGCTGCGACAACGGATGAATGAACACCGCTCGACAATCACCAGGCAAGACTGTTCTCTTCCTGTTGGGGAGCACTTCAGCGGTCACGGGCATTCGGCCTCTGATATTCGGGTAAGCGTTCTCCAAGGCGGCCTTCGCGACACACAACAGCGCAGAGTCGCTGAGCAGAAACTGATAGCCAAGTTCCGCACACACGAGGACGGCCTCAACCGGGATATTGGGTTCATGTCACACTATTTGTAACTCCCACAGTTGCGTGGACCTGCAGAGTTTCACTGGCTGTCTTGTCTGAAGACAATACACATCTTTTTAGCCTGTCTTGATGCTCTCTCCACTCACATTGTTTTGTTTCTTAAAGACTTGATTAGTTGTAAGTATTCGCATTCCAACCATTATTCATGTAAATTGAGTCTGTGTCTTTATAAGCTCTGTTTGTGAACAGAATTCCCACTCACCTGAAGAAGGGGCTTAGAGCTCCGAAAGCTTGTGTGGCTTTTGCTACCAAATAAACTGTTGGACTTTAACCTGGTGTTGTTAAACTTCTTACTGTTGGCATAATTGTACATAGGTTGTGTAAGATTGCAGTTCCTTTTTTGATTATTTGAGTGACTGCTGCTCAACCTCTGGTTGTACTTCAGCCCCATGCTCTTGACATTTGGTCACTCAGTAGAGAGGAGCAGGCAAATTGGAAGACCTCCTTGTTAGCCTGCTCCTGAACAGGTCCAGGCAGTGGGTGGCTGAGGGAGTCGAATGTCTGCTTCTCTTCCATGATTTCATCCATACCTTGGCATCGTTGGAGAGAAAGCACATGGAACACTTGAGTACACTTTAGGCTTTCCATGACTGCTAGGTGCTGCAAGGGCTGGATTGCACCTTCGTCCCCACACCCCACAATATAATTTTAACTTACATTGTCTAAGTTTCCTTTAGAGATTTGACGTTTCTTACAGTGCTGCTAGTCACAGTAATTAGTTATTTATTTGATTTTATTCAAAAATATAGAGATACTTATTGACACTGGTTGGTTGTAGAGTTAGGAGTCATACATTTGGAATGTCTACTTTGTGAATAAACCTAAAACTTAAGATTGCCTTCTGGTTGCCTTCTTCACCAACTGATAAGAAGTTTAACATGGCAGCAGAGAATCATTACTAAAAGTGAAAGTTGGTGCATTGTTGGGTTTGTACTGAAAAGATCCTTGCAGCTGGGACTAAAAGACTAGAAAGGCTAGTCCAAGGCTTGTTGCTTGGAATTTGAAAGAGTAACTGGGTGACAAGAGATGTTGGGCTGATTGCTCTCATGGCAGAAAAAGTCACCCTAATAGTCATTTTTGTTTTCTTGGCCACATCTGTGGGAGTGTAAATCAATTGACATAACAACTCTACTTCTGCAGGATGAAAAATTTCAGACATTTTCCGAAACCACCTAAAAGAGGTGAGCGATGCAGAAGGGAAATATGGAAACTAAACAATTAGGTTTATGACCCGAATGATACCTTGGGGGTATAGTGTTTTTCGATGAGATCCGTTTTATTGGAAATAGGCCATATTCAACTAAAAGTAGATTCATCAATGTTTTATTGGTATCAAAAAGGAAAGCTTTCAGGCAGCTTCATGATGCATGTCAATGATTTCTTATGGGATTGTCTTGTGAAATTTAAGAAATATTATTAATAATGATTAAAGTGGAATTTAAGGTTGGAAGTTAGAAGCCTTTAAATATATTACAAAGAACAAAGAAAAATACAGCACAAGAACAGGCCCTTCGGCCCTCCAAGACTGTGCCACTCATGATGCCCTAGCTAAACTAAAAAAAAGTTTCCCTTACTTGGTCTGTATCCCTCTATTCCCTCCCTTTTCAGTATCCATCCAGATGCTTGCTTCCACCACATCCACTGGCTGCGTGTTCCAGGCATCTCCACTCTCGATGTGAAAAACATCCCCCGTACATCTCCCTTAATCTTTGCCCCCTCATCTTGAATCTGTGCCCCCTTGTAATTGACACTCACCCTTGGAAAAAGCCTCTAGCTATCCACCCTGCCTATGCCTCTCATAATTTTGTAGACCTCTATCAGGTCTCTCCTCATCCTCTCTCTTTCCAGTGAAAACAATCCTAGTTTATTCAATCTGTCCTCATAGCCAACACTCGAGGCCAGGTAACATCCTGGTGAATCTTCTTTGCACTCTCTCCAAAGCTTCCACATCCATCTGGTCGTGCGGTGACTAGAACTGCACGCATACTCCAAATGTAGTAGAACCAAGGTTTTATATGGCTGCAACATGATTTGCCAACTCTTGTACTCAATGCTCCGGTTGAAGGCGGCAAGCATGCCATAAGCTTTCTTAATCACCTTGGTCACCTGTGTTGCCACTTTTAGGGAACTGTGGACCTACACACCGAGATCCCTCTATGTTAATGTTCACAAGGGTTCCGCCATTTAACAGTATAATTCACACCCAAATTTGATCCTCCAAAATGCAGCAACACACATTTGTCCGGACTAAACTCCATCTGCCACTTCTGTGCCCAAGTCTCCAATCTATCTTTATCTTGTTGTATCCTCTAACAGTTCCTGGCGCTATATCAGCAACTCCACCAATCTTCGTGTCATCCACAAACTAATTAGACCATCCACATCTTCCTCCAGAATTTGTATATACTACAAACAACAGAGGTCTCAGCACTGATCCCTGTGAAAAACCACTAGCTACAGATCTCCATTCTGAAAAACAACCTTCCACTGCTACTCTATGTCTTCGACAACCAACCCAGGTCTGTATCCATCCAGCCAGCCCACTCCAAATCCCATGTGATTTTAGTTTTTGTACCAGTCTGGCATGTGGGACCTTGTCAAACGGCTTACTAAAGTCCATAGAAACTATATCCATAGCCTTCATCAATTATCTTTGTCACCTCTTCAAACAGCTCAATCAAGTTGGTGAAATAGGACTTTCCCTGTACAAAACCATGCTATCACTAACTAATCCATTTTCTTTCAAATGTGCATATATCCTGTCCTTCAGCTTCTCCACCACAGACATCAGGCTCACCAGCCTATAATTTCGGGATTATCGCTGCTTCCTTTCTTAAGCAAGGGAACAACATTGGCTATTCTCCACTCCTCTGGAACCTTGCCTGTGGTCAAAGAGGATGTGAACTTATCTGTTAAGAATCATAGAATCATAGAAACCCTACAGTGCAGAAAGAGGCCATTCGGCCCATCGAGTCTGCACCAACCACAATCCCACCCCAGGCCTACCCCCATATCCCTACATATTTACCCACTAATCCCCCTAACCTACGCCTCTCAGGACACTAGGGGCAATTTTTTTTAGCATGGCCAATGAACCTAACCCGCACATCTTTGGACTGTGGGAGGAAACCGGAGCACCCGGAGGAAACCCACGCAGACACGAGGAGAATGTGCAAACTCCACACAGACAGTGACCCAAGCCGGGAATCGAACCTGGGTCCCTGGAGCTGTGAAGCAGCAGTGCTAACCACTAATTAACCACTAACTAATTCCACATTTAAGTTCCTTCCTACTTTCACTATACTCCTCAAGGGCTTCGTCAGTTTTTAGATGCCTAGACCGATCATACGCTTCCTGAGTTTACAATTTCCCTAGTCATCCATGGTTACCGAACCCTGCCATTTCTATCCTTCATTTTGTGGGGACATTTAGCAGAATAGGAATTATACATTAAGCAGAATAGATGGGATTAACTTTGAATCAGCAATCCAGTTTAGTGAGAGTTCCTCCTAACCCAGTTAATTGGGCTAGGTCATCACAGAAAGATGTCACATCTAAAGATGAAATAGAGCAGTTGTGAAGCCTGATTGGTCTGTTGAATTGATTATGCACTCAGACAAGATTGGATGCTAGTTTTGATGTATTGACACACTGTACGATAACAAATCACCGAAAGTGGAGGATGCCTTAAGGGCAAAAAGCAGTTTCCATCCTTGGCTGACCCAAAGGCCAGGAAATTAATTATTTCAGTGATGCTTTTCATGTCAATCCGGCCGATGGGTATTCAAGTGCAGTAGGTTTCATGATTTTTTGGGAAGCTAAGAAATAAAGTAAGATTGTTGAAAGTACTTTAGCTGATAGGCTCTTGAGGAAACAATAGTCAGGAGATTCTATTTGTCAATTATTTAGGGGAAATTCCATACATTGTTCCTGGTGGGATAACATTAACTCAGCAAAAAGTGAAGAAAGATTAAGGATTGACCTTGCATGAAACAAATGCTGGTGAAAAAAAAATCTGCAGGATCATATGCATTGATGCAAGTATTCAATTATCTGACTGCTTCACAAAAAAGACTGCTTGTAACACAAGGAAAAGGGATGCCTTGTAATTAAACTTTGTAGAGAACATTGAAATTATTTTCTTCTTTATTTTGAAGTACTGTTTGGAAATATTATTTAAATTTTGTTTAAGAAAGAAAAAAGAATCCATTATATTATATAAATTAAGGTTAAGCATCTACAGGAGAGGCAATGATGGGATAAGGACTTACAAGAGACACTTATTGACATGGTTATGATCCCCCTAGAGATTGATGACTTAAAAGAAGCTTCAATGCTGAAAAGATGACAACAAGATTGCATGTTTTAAGACTTTTACTTTAACAGACTAAAAATGCTATGACTAAACTCTTTGCAGCCTTTGACATGGTTGACTATATCAGTTCCCTCCACTACTTCTCCACTCTCATCCAGCTGGTTGGGGGACTGAACCCATGCATTTTAATTCCCATTTATCCACGTATAGCCAGATGACTTGCAATGACTTCTTCCCACATCTGCACCGTTACCTCTCGCATTCCTCAAGAATCTCTCATATCTTGTGAAAAAAAGTTGAGTAGGTCGGACCTATACTCAGAGTTTAAGAATGAATGGCTTGAAGATTCTGAGGACGCTTGGTGGGGCAGATGCTAAAAGGATGGTTCCCCTTGAGGAAATCTAGAACTGAGGAGCATGGTTTTAAAAATAAGTGAATCCTATTTAAGACAGGGATCTGGAGGAATTTCTTCTCCCATTTGTTCTTCTTACTCTGAGATCAGTGGAGACTGGATCACTGAATATATTCAAGGCTTAATTAGACAGATAGTGAAAGATTGGGGAGCAGCAGTAGAGTGAAGGTCACAATCACATTAGCCATGATCAGACTGAATGATAGAGAAGCCAAAAGGTCTGATGTTATTTCTTATCTTTTACTTAGTCCCCTCCTTTTTCTCATCTACATATTTTAGCAACATGATCATGTTCCACATATATGGCTGAGTACACCCAGCTCTATCACAATCTCTCTCACTCCTTGCACTAAATTTGCCAGACTGTTTGACTGATTTTTTGGCTAAGGGCAAATTAAGAATCAACCACATTGTTATGGATCTGGAGTCATATGTAGGCCAAACCACTTAAGGATGGCAATTTCCTTCCCTAAAAGGACATCAGTGAACCAGATGGGTTTTTATGACAATTGAACTTTTAATTCCAGATTTTGTAAAAATTGAATTCAAACGTCACCATCTGCCATGGTGGGATTCGAATCCGGGTCTCCAGAGAATTATGCTGGGTCTCTGGATTACTAGTCAATAACAATACCACTGTGCTATTGCCTCCCCAGATATGCAGTATTGGATGATTAGAAATTACCATCAGCTAAATACTGGGAAGACTGAAGTTGTTGTCTTCAGTCCCCACCCCAAACTTCATTCACTAGTCACCGACTTCATCCCTCTCCCTGGCAACTGTCTGTGGTAGAACCAAATTGTTACAATCTTGGTGTCATATTTTACCGCAAGATGAGCTTCTGACCATACATCTATACTATCACTAAGATCTCCTATTTCCACATATAGTAACATTGCCTGATTCTGCTCTGCCTCAGCTCACCTACTACCGAAACCCTCAAAGCCTTTTTGCCTCTAAATGGAACTAACACACTCCAAGCAAGTTTCCAAAATTCTACCCTCCAAAAACAATAGCTCATCCAAAAATATGTTGCCCATGTTCTAACTTGCACCAATTACCCATGTGTTTACTGTTGTACATTGAAAACGAGGAGAATTTTAAAATCCAGTCAAAGTCCTTTGCTGCCACACCCTTTCATTTCTGTGATCACCTCCAGCCCTACAGATATCTGTGCTCCTCTAATCTAATACTGGCTTTTCCATAATCCACAAAAGTGTTCAAACTGCTAGAAAGAATTAAAGCTGACTAAAGAAATAAAAGAATGAATGTCTCGTGTACAGTTACAACCTGGTCAGTATTTGGTGAAACTGAACCAGTTGTAATCAGGCACAGTATGAGACAAGGCTGTTCTATTGTCACTATTGCTCTTTACCATCTAAGTGGATGTCAAAATAAAAGCATGGGATGAAGCAGAGAAGTGTCAAACTAGGAGGGCAATTGGTGAAGGTAGTGAGATTTGCAAAAGCAATGGCAAAGAATGCATTTTCAAAACAAAGAATTGTTCAATAAAGTGAGAGAGATCTTCAGAAAATAATTGTCAGTACTGCGATTTGGAGCATCTTGTTGTATGTGGCTAGAATATGGACATTAAGAAAAGCAGACACCCAAAGACTAGAAAGTTGTGAAATGTGACTCTGGAGAAGGATGGAGCAGGTTAGTTGGAGAGAACACAAAAGCAATGAAGAAGTTCTCAGGATGGTGGAGGAGGAAGAAAGATCATCAAGAAATAGCAACAAGGTTGGATTGGCCATATTCTAATGCATGAGAACTTGCTGGTGGAGTTGAGTGAATGAAGATTAGAAGGATGGAAACAATGAGGGAGAGGGAATGATGGAAAATAAAATAATCTTACCACTGGCAGTTATGCCTTCAACTGTTTGGCCTGTAAGCTCTGGAATTCCCTCCCTAAACTGCTTTACCTTGTTCTTTTCTCCTGTAATCCTCTCCTTAAAACGTTCCAAGCTTTTGGCCATCTGCCCTAAAATCACCTTATAAGGCTCAGTGTCAAAGATTCTTATTTGCTAATGCGTCTGGGAAGTACCTTGACACTATGTTAAAAACACTATGTAAATGCAAGTTGCTGTTGTTGTGTACAAGTTAAATTAAAAGAGCTAACCATCAGTTGTCAAATCACAAGTCATTCTGTTGCAGGAAATCTGCCTGGTCTATTGGTACTCAGTTTGTTCCTGTACCACCAGTGATTATCAAGACTAAATTTGAGACATGTCGATCTTCAATTCAACTGACTAGTTACCGTTATATTTGAACATGTACAAGATATTACATAACTTTTACCACTTACTGCCTTACAATATGCCCATCTCAGGTTAGGTTACTGGACTTTTAAATTGTCTTCTTCAATTTGTACAGATGGCTAACAAAAATGAAGTTCAGGAGTAATTTGTGGCAAAGCAAGTTCAGACAAGGTCTTTCAACAGTCCTGTCTGAGTAGCCTTCAATTCAAAACCAAGGTTGCTTCAACTTCAAGACATTGAGCTCCAGTAGACACATGACGCTTGTGTGCGCGCTCACAGAAATGGAGCTTCAGGTTGTCACCTTCTCTGAAGCATATGAGAAAAAGGGTTTTTCAATAAACACCCAGAAAACTAAGGTCCTCTTCTATCCAGCTCCCAGAGCACAACACCACCTTCACGGTTTGAGCTTAAAGGCAAGATCCTGAAAAACATAGACCATTTTCCGTATCGTGGGCACCTCCTCTTGACTAAGGCAGACATAGGCAATGAAATTCATCACCATTTCCATGTGCCAGCTCAGCTTTCAACCAACTGAGGAAAAGAATGTTTGATGTCCAAGGTCTCAAATGCTTAGTTTACAGGGTGGCAGCGATCCTTGTGCTCCGAAATGCTTTGCGGCCTTGGATAATCTATAACAGGCACCTAAATGCACTAAAGATCACCAGCTTTCACATGACCCTCCAAATCATGTGGCAAGAAAGGTAGGCCAACAGTAGCATCCTCTCCCAAGCCAACATTACCAGCAGCTAATCACTCAAAACCAGCTCCACTGGGCACATGTCTGGTGTCTGCCTTACACCAGATTCCCAAAACATCTGCTCTACTCAAAACTCTTGGAAAGAGACTCCAGGATGGCCAACAGAAATTCACAGATATCCTCAAAGCTTTCTTGATGAGACCAAACATCCCTGCCAACTTACGGGAGTCCCTGGGGCTGTGACCAACCAAAATGGAAAAGGTTCATTCAGGAAAGCAACAGAGAAACTTTATCAGGAATATGCAACGGCGAAATTGAAATGTCAGAGTGCACAAACCCCAAACAACTCATCTACCTGACCCTCCAAACCCCATCAACCTGCATATGGCAGAGATTGCAGATTGTACACTAGAAGTTTCATCACAGAACCCATAGAACTGGAGTAGAAAAAAGTCATCATCAATTCGGAGGGACTGCCTAAGACAGAGATCTCTTAAGCGGCAAACACAATTGATCAATCACCAAGCAATACTTTTTTTAAAAATATGTGAAGAGGACTGATGGAGGTGATGGTTTAGGTCACAATTTGCAATGCAGTTGATGGGAGAGGTACAATCTAACTGCAAGTCTTTCTTTTTCTTTCAGACTGACCACATGGTTACAATTTAAGCACTGCACCACAGTAATTCTGCAGGTCCTCATTACTAGCATCTAAGAACTAGTGTTAAAATTAGATGAGCTAGCCCACAGTCAGGTAGACAGTCATCTTTGCAGAACCAAGTTCTTCCATCACCATCTCTAGGTATACCCTGTCCACCTACAGAAGAAACCCACTAGAAGTGGGGGCACAGTTTCCTCAACATTGACTCCATGCTCCATGAAATTGCAGGAGAACACGGGCATGGAAACTAATTATGGATTGCTCCCTACTGCTTTCAGCTGATGAATCAGTGTGCCTTCTTGTTGAACTTTACTTGAAGAAAGCATCAACGGTAGCAAAAAGCACAAAACGGACTCAGTTGGGAACTTCATTGTCCATCATTGTCTTATAATGAGCATAAGTAGTACCACCCATATCGGGAATAGTTCCGAGTCCTTGAGGACATAGCTCAGGTGGTGCAGAATTGATGCAACTGTAAGCCTAGCCTTGGAACTTTGATATCTTACATCTGTTCACTCTGCTTAAATGTACATCTTGAGTTTGTTCCATATAACAATGTAGTGAAGAACAAATGTTAGTGAAGGGTAAGATGAGACCCATTTGTTAGGAATTTTGACAATATATTTGAGTGAGTTACTTTTTAATTACATCATTTAAAATTTACACCAAAACTTCTTTACATTCACATACACAGATATTCTCAACCTGGGTCCCTTCTAAATGAAAAAAAATCTCCCTCTTTCTCACAGCCAAATTAAAAACTTCTATGTTGTATGGATCACACAATTCCACATTTACATGGCAAAAAATACATAGTACATCACATGCTAAAGGATCCATCAAGAATGACAATATCTAAACTTCTTTTTCAATTTATCCATCAAAATTAATTTGCTTATACAGTAGCAGTTACTCTACTTCAACGTGATTCACAGACATTAAGACTTCTATTTACTTGCTCAGGAAATGAGCAATATTGCCACAGCCACATTTGTTGTCCATCCTAGTCTCTCTGGGAAGTTAGTGGTGGGTCTTCTCCTTGCATCATTGCAGTCTTTTGTGATTATGGTGATCCCACAATGATGTTCAATAAGAAATTCAGGGATTCTGACCATGTGATAATGAATGAAAGATCTTTCTAATTTAGAATGGTGTGTCCAGGATGATTACAACAAATGCTCTGCGTGCGGGCAAACCTGAAAATGCAGAGCATGGTGGCACAATACCCCACCCCCGGCAGACATCCAACCGCAAGTTGTACACCTGCCAAGCCCATTACATCTCCAAAAAAAAGGGCCTGCCAAGACACTAGCAATCAGGGCCAAAATGCACCCTGGGAATGTCTGATCCAGATGACAGGCTGCATTAAAGGACAACACAACCCAAGAACATTCAGGACATCATCCAGGATGTGAATTTAAGAACTTGAAAGTAAGTGTCTCTACGACATTTCTATCCTTGTCCTTAGTGATGGTGTTACAATTCCATTGGAGGAACTGTAAATCAAATTAACCAAATAGACGGAACCACCCACAAATGATAGGTTGGGACTCTTGTGGCAACAGCTTTCATCAAGAATTTCATGATTACAATTATCATCAGTAAGTCACACTTCTACAAACACGCATTCTCTCAAGTCACAACAGTCCTGAAAGTGTAAGTTTCCCGAATTCTTTTCAACTGACAAACCAATAGCATTCTGGTTCACAGTTTTGCCACTCCTGGGAAAACACCCAGTTCTTTAACATCTATGAGCTAGTCTCTCAGCTTTCCAGGCTTTAGACCTGTTCAGCCAGCTCTTACATTGCTACCAAGAGCTCCGGTCTCCTTGTTTGCAAAACAGAAAAACTGACCCCTTCCCAAAAGTGATTTACTACTTCTCCTTAGAATAATTTGACGTCTTCCTCTTTTGTCTCCGTTTGCGTCTGCACTTGTGCCTTCACCCTCCAGATTCTCAGTTTGTAGCTCTCCTTTGTATCAACTACTCTCCTATGTCAAGTCACATGGCATTTGGTCTTCTACTTTTTCCTCTAAGTACTGCCTCCAGGTCACAATGACCAGTATTTATTATCCAAGAAAATTACAATTGTTGGAAACTTTTAAAGTTCTTTTCAATATTCTTCAAACCAATAATATTGCTGAAAAAAATTACTAGGGGGTGGAGTTCTCCTAATATAGAGGTACTTTAGATTATGTAGCGAACATATAGCTCATGTAACTGCCTTGTAAATAAAGCTTTTCTGTTTAACTAAAGACATTTAGCAATGAAGCTAAGTGATCCTGCCATTGTTACTGGCCCAACACCCGAGTGCATCCTATTTTAACCAAAATCTGAGAAAAATAAATATAGAACGACTCTCTTCAGGTGATTCAGGAGGCATTTTCACTTCTCCACAGAGGATTGGGCACAACACAGAGTGCCTCAGGTTTTATTTCTAAGCAAACAAAATCAGGGAGGAGACAAATCACAAAATAATTCTGAGCATCTGTGAAAGTTAGACCTATATTGTTATCCACAGTCTTACATCCATAAGCATGCCAGACTCCAAATCATTCATTGAGCTCATGGATTTAGTGGAAGGGTCATTTTCAACCTAACCAATCATACGCCAGAGATTCAAATTTAATACAAGGGGGAGAGCGAGTCGATATGACTTACGTTGCAAAACCGAATCAATTATTGGGGTAGTGAGATTTTGGAACAATCCTAAGCAACGTTATGGGATTGGTTAGTCTGTGGTATGAGCAATGATGTTATCAATGCAGATTTCTTGCCAAAGTCAACAAACTTTAAATGAGCAATGGCCATAGAAAGCACTGAAAAAGATGCACGTACTAAATGGTGCCATTTACCAGTTAGGTGGGAACCTGCAGCTTACTATGGTGCCAAAGCTGCTGCAAAGCAGCAAACAATTTCAGTCACTCACAGGATAAAAAGATATAGTGGAGGCAATGATTTTTACAGTGGAATGTTATTGATGTGGAGGTAACCATGTTCCTGAAGCATGCAGATTTAAGGAGACAGTGTTATTGTCACAAAAGAGTACACATGATAAAGCAGTGCGGAGCTGAGTAACCAATCAAGATTAGAAGTACACAATGTGAAAGAATCTGACCACTGATTCAGATATTCACTCTCCCTTTAATCTTAAAGCAGTCAAGACAGACCCTTTTCCTGAAACACTAATTTGGAAGCCTCTTATTATGAAAGGGGATACAGGGGCATCAGCCTTACATTTTAGCACCCGAGAGAGGGTACCCAACCATTAAAACTTAGACAGTGCTTCTGCCAAGTTGAGAACACACATAGGAGAAGCAATAAATACAAAAAGGCACCACAATAGCACCTGAGAGTTATGGACAATAGTCTACCCAATAATAATAGTAACGGATGAAAAATCAAGCCTCCTGAGCTGCGATTTGCTTAAAAAAATCAAGTTGAATTGGGCCAAGATTTTTCAGGTAGGGGGACTGCCAGAATTGTTAAGAACATACAACAAAGTCTTCCTTGACGAATTAGGCAAAAATCAAAGGACTGCCAGATAAAATTTACGTTGATCCAGAGTAGACTCAATTCTTTAGGGCAAGACTGGTATCATTTGCTTTACCAGAAAAAGCGGATACTGAATTAATCAGGTTGGAAGAACTAGGCATTATTCAGCCAGTTCAGTTTTCAGAATAGACAGCACCCATAGTCCGTGTATTGAAACTGAACAAGACCATGTGCATTTGCAGCGATTATAAATCAACAGTTAATCAGGCCACCAAGCTAGATAAACATCCAATCCTGAGAATTGGAGACATGTAAAGCTGGCAGGAGGTTAATCTTACATGTATCAGCAACTTGAACCAGATGACACTTCCCAGGGGTAGGTTATGATAAACACAGAAGGGCCCATTCCTTTTGACAACTTTAGCATGTGCAATACTTCAAAGGACAATGGAGAGATCGCTGCAGGAGTCATAATGGGTTGTTATACCTTGACAATATCCTTATAACTGGATCAACAGAGGCCGAGCATCTCACAAACTTACAAGGCATTAAAGAGATTTCCGGAGACTGGAGTTCACCTCAAGAAAGAGAAGTGCGCCTTTCAAATCACTGAGTTTATCTACCTGGGCCACCATGTAAACATACAGGATTACACCCCGTGGAAGGTCAAGGCCAAGGTGATACTGGAGGCATCTACCCCCACAAACACAATTGAAAGGACGGTAAACTACAATGAATATTTTTTTAAAACCAAACTTATCGATGGTACCGACCGCCTTGCATTATTCTACTCCCCGGAGGAAGCTTTCAACAGTGAAGCAACTGTTGCACTCCTCAAATCTGTTTGTGCACTTCAATCCATCTAAAAGAACTGATATTGATCTGTGACACCTCACCATATGGCATTGATGCAGTGTTGTTCCAAGAGATGGATGACGGATCTGAAAGGCTGACAGGGTGTCAAAACCCTTTCAGAAGCTGAAAAAGGCTGCTCAAAAATCGAGAACGAAGGACAAGCAATAGATCTTGGTGGCAAGAAATTCCACCAGTACCTACATAGTAGGCACTTTACCATCATTTCTGACCACTAAATCTTTGGGACTTTTCAAAGAGTACAAGGCTAAGAATTCAACGATGCATGTTAATTCTGTCCACCCACGAATATACCTTCAAGCACCAAAGTACCTGATCGACATGTTATAGACGTAACTGATATCTCCGTGGAAGCCAATAGTGATGAAGTGCCTGTACCAGAAGAGGTAGCCATTATTGCAGTTAACGACCCTGTGGAAGCATTTCAAGACTACAGAATTACATTTCTCTACAAGGAACAGAAGACCCTCTCGAAGAATCGATAATTATCCAACTTATGTATACATTGCATAGTCAGAATTTATGACCAAGTATATTGGTTAATGAGGGTTATTTTAAAGGAATTAAACGGGGAGGTATGTGGTGATTGTCCCTTTAAGAACATAACCAAGTAGAGGGTCATGCGGTCTGGGAGACCAGTTGGTACCCAGCATGGGGAAACAGTTCCGGAGGAGGGGTTCTCCTAGTGCAGAGGTACTTTCGATTGGCTGCAAGCATGTAGCAGGTCTTGTAAATAAAGCCTCTTATGTTTTACTAAAGAAGTCTGCAAAAGTAAATCATTACACTTATCCAATGCCTTCCCATTCTAAATTACAGAGCACAGATTTGAACACAGAACTCCAGCTGAGGTGAAACTTCCTTGTTCTATGCTTCTATTTATAATGATGTGGAGATGACGGCGTTGGACTGGATCTATTTATAATGCCCAGAACACCAAGTGTCTTAGTAACAACTTTCTCAACCTGCCCGCCACTTCCAACAATGTGTCCTTATGCCCTCAGGTTCATCTGTTCCTGCATCTCCTTTAGAATTTTATCCTTTGTTGCCTCTCCTCTTCTTCTGACCAAAATGTATCATTTTACATTTCCCTACAGTAAATTTCACGTGTCCAGCCATTTCACCAACCTATGTCCATCTGAATGAAGTCCAACACTATCCTCTTCAGTTCAAAATACATCCAAGTTATGTCACGTGCAAATTTTGGAATTCTGCCCTGCATACCCAAGTCTGGGCCATCAGTATTGATCAAGAAAAGCAAAGGTCTTAACACTGAACTCTGGAGAACCCCACTATATACATTAGAGTACCAAAAACAACCACTCACTCAACCAATTTTGCATCCATACAGTCACTGTTCATTTTATCCCATGGGGTTTCAACTTTGCTGACAAACCTGTAATGTGGCACTTTATCCAACACCTTTTGGAAGTCCCATGTATATATCACATCGACTGCATTATCCTCATCTGTTTACCCCATCAAAAAATCTAGTTACATATGATTTCCCTTCAACAAATCATTGCTTAAAAGGTACAGATAATGTGGGTGGAGGGAGCATTCAACACAGGTTAAAGAGATGTGTATTGTCTCCAGACAGAACAGCTAGTGAGATTCTACAAGCCCAGGAGGCAAGCTGTGGGGGTTACTGATAATGTGACATAAATCCAACATCCCGGTTTAGGCCGTCCTCATGTGTGCGGAACCCACATTATCTGTACCTTTAAGACCTGGCTGGCTGTAGAGATTTGCATTCTAATTAGTATTCTGTAACTTGATTTCTGTGTCTGTGCACTGTTGGAGAACAGATATCCACTCCATCTGACGAAGGAGCTGTGCTCCGAAAGCTTATGGTATTTGCTACCAAATAAACCTCTTGGACTTTAACCTGGTGTTGTGAGACTTCTTACTGTGCTTACCCCAGTCCAACGCCGGCATCTCCACATCATCACTCCCATGGATGCAGTGGTGCTAAAGGTAGCAGGTTTCTTATCTTTGCACAAAAACAACATGTTCTATCTCTCTCCTCAGTTTCTGCATGCAGTCCAGGCCATTTCTGTTGCCCTTTACTTCATGTGCATGACTCCACAATGGTCCTCATGTAGCTTAACACGCGCTTCCTCAATGCTAGCAGAATGATCACCTTGAACCCCCATAGAAGATATCCTGATGGTACTGACAGCTCCATTCTCCTAGTAGTAGGGATTCAAATCCAAAATCTTTTCTCGTAAAACCAGATCCATCACTTTTGCGCGCACCGTTCTGAGTGCTTAGAAGTGACAGGTGTGTCATCTAGAAGATATTCCTCTTCAGGCAATCCAAAGAACTGCCTGGTAGCAGCAATCGTGAAAGCCCATCTGCATTATAATGTAGACTTGTCTGTCGGTATTTAATACTGCATTTTCAGGCAAAAGCAATACCCATCTCTGCATTCTACTTGCTGCGAGTGATGGAATTCTAGTGTGTGGTCCAAAAATGGTAGTGATGGACGATGGTCCATCAACAAATGTAAACTCTCTCCCATACAGGAATTGATGGAATTTCTTGACTCCCAAAATAATCCCCAATACTTCTCGTTTAATCTGGGCACAGTTACTGTCAGCTTTCCTTAAAGTACAAGCAGCAAAAGCAATGGGTCCTTCTTCACCCGATGGCATGAATTGGGAGACCACCATTTCTACACCATAAGATGCAGCATCACAAGCTAACCATATGAGAATCAAAGTGTGTGAGCGCTTCAGACTTGAGTAACGCCTCTTCGGCTTTCAAGAAGGCGTAATTGCATTGATACAACCACTTCTACATCTTGTTTTGGTACAAGAGTTTCAGATTTCAGTAACACTTCTTTGGCTTGCAAGAAGACTTAGTGCATTGATCTGGTCACTTCTACGTCTTGTTCTGGTATAAGAGGTTATGTAATGGTTTCAGATTTGTTGCCAAGTTTGGGACAAGTCTTCCATAATAATTCAACAATCCCAGAAAGGAACATAGCTGATTAATACTCTTGAGGTGCAGGTGCCTCTGTAATGGCCTTAACCTTAGAAGGAGATTTGTGAAGGCCGGTGGCATCAGTCACGTGTCCCAAATACTCAACCGAGATTTGGAAAACCCCTCACTTGTCCTAACGGGCTCTCAGACCATAGTCTTCCAATCTCTGGAGAGTGGCAACCATGGTGCTCCTTCAGTGACTAAGATGTCATCCAGATAGCAATGGACCCTGTTCTGTCCACTCAGGATCTGATCCATTGCCCTTTGAAGCAATGCAGGAGCAGGCGTGATCATAACAAGCCTGTGTGTCATGATTGTTAGAAGTTCCTGTGATGACTTGTCCACAATTATCTACAAGTAGACCCAGCTCAGATCAATTTTGCTGAAATTCTGGCCTTTTGCCATCCCACAAACAGGTCTTCAATGCAAGGTAATGGGTACTGTTCAGCATATAACACTGTATTTATGGTGACCTTGAAACTACTGCATATCCTTACAGATCCATCTTCAGTTGTGAACCATTCACTGATGCTGACAGGTTCCATCACCAACAAGAGAGGATCTAACCATTGCCCCTTGACATTCAATGGCATTACCATCGCCAAATTCCCCACTGTCAACACTATTGACCAGAAACTGAACAGGACTTGGCGTATAAATACTCTGGCTTCCAGATCAGATCAAAGGCTAGGAAGTCTGCAATAAGTAACTCACCTCCTTACTCCCCAAAGCCTCTCCACCATGCACCAAGGCACAAGTTAGGAGTGTAATAGAATACTCTCCACTTTCCTGGATGAGTGCAGCTCCAACAATCAAGAAGCTTGACACCATCCAATGCAGCCCACTTGATTGCTACTCCTTCCACACACATTCAATCTCTCTACCACAAACAGTGGCAGCCATGTGTACCATCTATTTTGTTTATTAGTGTCACAAGTAGGCTTACATTAACACTGCAGTGAAGTTACTGTCAAAATCCCCTAGTCACCACATTCCGGTGCCTGTTCAGGTGATACAGTCATATCGTAACATTACCTTCTGTAATTGTACTGACACAGTATCTGGAGTCATGTGGAAACAGAATTAGAAGAATTAATCAATATCCTCAAAATCATCACCTCTCGGTGGAGCAGCGGTTAGCATTGCTGCCTCACAGCGCCAGGAGCCGGACTCAATTCACCCAAGGTTGGAATGACTGTGTGGAATTTGCACATTCTCCCCATGTCTGTGTGGTTTTTTTCCAGGTGCTCCCGTTTCCTCCTAGTTGATTGACCGTGATAAATCAGCGAGATAAATATCTGGGGTTATGAGAATAGGACCTGGGTAAGATGCTCTTCAGAGAGTTGGTGCAGACTCAATGGACCGAATGGCCTGCTTCTGCACTGTAGGAACTCTATAATTTTAAATTTAAAGCCACAACATAAGGGACAGCATAGTATTTGAACTGGTAACAGGCAAAGCCAGCAATTTTTTTCCCCCAAAATGACTGACACACACTTGTACACACAAAAATTCATCACGTTCCACAGACTTGCGAGGTCTCAGCTAATGCAATTTCACTGCATCTGGCCTCAAGATGGAGGCACGCTCATTGCTTAAGTAACTGAAAGTACCTGGGACTAGGACACCGACATTTGCAGTGATGTCCTGAAGCAGAAATGACTTCAATTTCACTAGCACTCCTTGGCTCCATGCGCAATCAAATGTTGCCTTGATGTCAAAGGCAGTCATCCGCCTCACCGCTTTTGTCTATATTTGGACCAAGGCTGAAATTAAGTATGGAGGCAAGTTTGCCTGGTGGTTTCCAAATCCTACAGGTTGTTGAGCGAGTCAGTGCCACTTGACAGGGCTTCTGAGTTCCTTCCATCATATTGCTGATAATTGAGAGTAGGTCCTTAGAATGGTAATTGGCTGGGTTATGCTGTCCTGCTTTTTGTGGCCAATTTTCCACATTGTTCAACAAAAGCAAAAGTTGTACTAAAACAGTTTGTGTGCAAATCTAGTGATTCCCAACCAGTGTGCCGTGAAACACTGGCGTGTCGTGAAGAGCCCTCCCCATCCGTGAGATTAACATTGTGCTGAGGCTTCTGTCCTGAACTTCTGCTTTTTCCTCCTTTTTAAATCATGTTACCGCTTTTTTCCCCTCATACTTCATTTTTCCACGAGGTAATAGTACTCAAAATATTAATACCCAAAAGCCTTTAGCTTTCCAGAACAGAACATCCTCTCTCTCCAATACTGCAGATACTGGAAATGACACAAGAAAAAATTCTGGAAAAACTCAGATAAATCAGGCAGCATCTAGTGGAGAGAAGCAGTCAAAATTCATGTTGGTGACCGTTTCAAAATATCAAAATCTTATATAAACTTGATAAATTGTGAACTGCATTTTTATAGTTAATATTTATATTGTATTGCTTACATTTTGCCAAAGTCAAAGGCCCAGGTTTTGCGATAGCTAGAACTGAAGTTATCAGTGATCAGCATTACTATGGTGGAAATCAGATTTTTGGCATCCACACATGCACAGTAAAACATGGAAACCCACATTTCCCGATTTCATCCAGATTTTTTGCCCGAGTCACCATTCTCTGACGGTGAACGCAGGCTAAAAAAATCCCAAAAAGCATTTTGCTAGAACTCAGTTCAGAGAAAATAGGTGGTGTGCGTCGAAATATTTTTCTAGTATAGAGGTGTGCCTTGACATGTTAAAGATTGGGAACCACTGGTCCAGACAATGACTGTCAGGCTATTCGACTGAAATAGCCTTAGGACGCAAGAACCCTACGCTCACCCATGTCCATACTTCTGACAGACATTTCTAGATGTTGATAAGGAACAAGAACGCTTCTGAATGACGTTTCCAGATGTTAAGGAACAAGAACCAGAGACAATTTCTTTTCTTTAACCCAGGGAGTCAGAGCACAATTGTAGTACCCTTCTTACTATTGCTTTAGCGGAGATCAGCAGACTGAACAAACTTTATACCGAAGCTGGATGAAAAGCATTTGAACGTACAACTCCCATTGTACATGTTATCAATGACACAAAGGTCGGTGGCAAAGTAGTGCAGATTGGAGCACACGATGACAAAGAGACATGAGGCGAATGGTCTCCTTCTGTAATATAAATGATTCTATGACACGGGTACATAAGAGTGGTGAAAACTGTGGCAGATTGATTTCAAAGCAGTCAAGTATGAGATCATCCATTCAGGGTCAAACAAATTATAGAACTGAGTATTTCTTTTAAAATGGTAAAAACAATGGAGATCAATGGGTTGATTTACATAAATCACTAAAATACAGCATAAGATACAAATAAAAATCTTAAAGGCTAATGGAATATTAGCCTAACTAGAAGACTGAATACAAGTATCAGGAAAGAAAAGAAAGGTAGCAGACTTGGAGAATATTATCATTCTAGAGAGAGAAAATGTTCTGTTCTGGAGAGGTAAAGGACAGAATCTATTTGGTTAGAGTTAAGAAATATTAGCGGTACCATTAGACTATTTGGTGCATTATGTAAGTCGCCAACTTGCAAGGGAAATTACATGAAAGTGCAAAAATTATAGAGTGATAATGGGAGACAATTATCCTAATATACTTTAGGGAAGTAATAGTAATAGGGGCAGCACAGTGGTAGCACTGCTGCCTGTCAGTGCCAGTGACGCAGGTTCGATTCCTGGCTTGGGTCACTATCTGTGTGGAGTTTGCACATTCTCCCTGTGTCTGCGTGGGTTTCCTCTGGGTGCTCTGATTTCCTCCCACAGTTCAAAGATATGCAGGTTAGTTGGACTGGCCATGCTAAATTGCCCCTTAGTGTCAGGGGAACTAGCCAAGGCAAATACATGGGGTTATGGGGATGGGGCCTGGGTGGGATTGTGGACGGTGCAGACTTGATGGGCCGAAGGGCCTCCTTCTGCACTGTAGGGATTCTTTGATAGTATCAAAGTTTAGGTTCGCCACAAAAGGAGCAAACTAGGCTACATATAAAAAACTAGGAGGGCTAATTTCACAGATTTAGAACAGAAGAATAGATCGATCAAAAGGTTGCTGATTTAAGGTGATAGCAAAAGAAGCAACATGACATGAGGAAACCTTTTTTAAAAAAAACAGCAATCAGTTAGGTTCTGGAATGCCTGAAATTGTGGGGAAGACTACTCAATTGTAGCTAAAGGAAACTGGATGAGCACTTGAAAAGAAAAGATGTTTGGGTATGGAGATGGGATAGGAAAGTGGAACTAGCAGAAAGCCATATTTTGAATGGTTATAAAACAGAAGGAAACCATTCTGATTCAATAAAGGGAAAGGTTTTTGCCACAGCAATTCAAAAGGCTTGGTTTCACCAAATCTGGAGTACCTTCTAGACATCTTATTTTACAAAGAATATACTGACATAGGATGGAATGCAGAACAGATTTTTCAAAATGTTACCAAGGCTTCAAGGATTAAAATTATAAGGAGAGATTACTTAAACCCCGTTGGTATTCCCAAAAGGTGTGGTTAAGTAGGGATTAGATCAAAGATTTTAGGAAGGAAAAGAAATTTGTCAGGTAAACAGAAAAACTTGCACTTGTGGGGGAGCCTAGAAGGGAACATAACTTTAAAAATCAGAACTTTCAAGAGAGGAGTTAGGAAACACTTCTTGCTAAGGGTTGTACAAATTTGGAACTCTCTGCCGCAAAAAACTGTAAATGCTAGCTCAATTAAAAGCATTTACATCAGAGATTTATGAATCTTTACTAGCCAAGGGTGCCAAGGATTATGAAGCCAAAACATACAATTACAGATCAGTCATGATTTTGTGAATAGAAACTAGAAGCAGGAGTAGGCCACTTGGTCCTTCAAGCGTGCTCCTCCATTCATTTGAATCATGGCTGATCATCGAATTCAATATCCTGATCCCTCCCCCACACCCGGCAGGAGAGGAGGAGGGGGGGGGGGGGGTAGAAATCTGGATATTAAATTCGGTGATCGATAAATTCAATAAATGGTAGAACATGCCTGAAATGCTTCACAGTCCACCCGTTAATAGGACAAGTGATTAAAGTTGCAATTTTCCTGGCCTGAATAGCACATCCAGAAAATGAGGGAATTGATTTGCAGAAATGCTCAAAGAGATAAGTGTTATGATTACTTAACTAGTACTGAACTAATGTTTAAATGTTGCACAAACCTGAGTGTTCTGGCAGTTGACTTCAAACTGAGATCCAGTCCCATTACAGACACCATAATGTTCAGAACTAGCTTTTGTCTTGTATTCAATTGAAGTTGGACCATTTCCTACATTAAATGGTTCTTTAGAAATTCCTTCATCTGACCAATTTAATACAGCAGTTGCAGCTGAAACAATCTCTGATGTACTTATGACATTATTATATACTGAAGAACTTTCAACTACACAGTTGGATTTCGGGGATGAACTCTCTACTTCAGTGACGATCTCGTCTGATGTCTCTACAAAACCATTTATAAGGGCTGCAGAATTCACCTGCACATTATTTACTGTACTGTTTGCATTGTATGTGCAGTGTGCAGATTCTTTGATAGGAACTCTGGGCTTTAAGAGCTTACTTCTCACTCTTTTTCTTGTTTTACAGTCAGAAGAACATCCAGTTGAGGAGTTGGTACTCATCTTGCTTTTCCTGTTTGTATATGTGGGATGGCAGTCTCCAAATTCACCGGGATGACTGTTGGAATCAGCTGAAAAGTTTAGCTCCTTAGGTTTTGAAGTAAATTGAATGTCAAGCTTTTCTTTCCCAGACATCTGAAGCAGACTTTCTTTGCTAATTAGGCAATATTTGGATATCCTGTCCTCGGGAGATATGGAAAGTGCTTCTTCTGCCTGAATAATGCCAGCTTCCCACTGAGTGTGCACTTTAACAGAAATCTAGATCAAAGAAAATAAAGTATTTCAGTCATAAAGCCTACAAGAAGAAAACAATTACTTTAACTTACATGGAATGGAGTGAAATGCTTCTTATTGAGTATGAACAATAACTTCAGTCAGCATTTGAATTCACAGCACTGTACAAGTAGTTTCACAATAATCATTGTGGAATCTATAATCACTGTTTTGCATAGTATATTAAGATTTCATTGCATCAATTATGAGACAGTTGCCTTCACAGAATGCAAAACATCTGGCATAAGAGACCAACTCTTGAATTTGAAGCTATAACTTATACTTGCATGTGCCAGGTTTAATTATTCAACAAATTTGGAGTCACCATTAGGTAAATACAAGGCTAGAACAGTAAAGACATCAATCTTTGTACCAGTGACCCTGCTAGGAATCAGAGATTCAGAATGAACCCTGGCAATAGCATAGCACAGATCAATCAAGCAAAACTAAAGGACCTATTTTCTTGTTTCACAAATCAGTGACATCTTTAAATAAATTAGAACCACAATTAATTATTTGTCATCTCAACAGATCATCAGATGCCCACCATGGGTAGAACAGCATTCACCGGGTTCCATTTTTATCTAATTGTAGCCAGAAAATCGTTAATAACTTCTTTTGCCATTTCCAGTTATCACTGGTGTCCTCCATGGATCCATCTTTGCACTCCAAGATCAAATCTACACACCACCCCCTGGTGATAACATCCAAAAATACATCAGCTTCCACATGCATACTAGTAACATCTAGCTCTTCCTCACCACCATCTCTCTCAACCCCTTCACTGCCAGAATTGTCTGTTTAGTCGATAGCCTGAATGGGCAGAAATTTACTCCAATTAAATATTAGGAAAATCAAGACATATTTTTCGGTCCCCACCACAAAGCAGCTCCACCTTTCTCCCTGGCAACTGCTTGAGGCTGAACCAGACTGTTGGTAACCTCCGTTTTTCAACCATATTTCCCCGCTGTGACTGAGACTGCCCTTTTCCATTTCTGTCGGACCATCTCCACTCCTCTATCACTGAAACCCTCATGCATGCCTTTGCCACCTCACAATTTAACCATTTCTAATGCATTCCTGAATTAAGGTATTTTGTTTGCTGCCTGCGTCCTAACCTGCATCAAATGCTATTAATCTACCACCTGTGTTGTTGATGTGGGCTAGTTTCCTGTTAAATGGCACCTTAATTTTAAAACTCTCATCCTTGATGACACTAAAGTCGGTGGAGTTGTAGACAGTGCGGAGGGAAGTGGCAGGTTACAGAGGGACATAGATAAGCTGCAGAGCTGGGTTGAGAGGTGGCAAATGGAGTTTCATGTGGAAAAGTGTGAGGTGATTCACTTTGGAAGGGGTAACAGGAATACAGAGTACTGGGCTAATGGTAAGATACTTGGTCGTGTGGATGAACAGAGGGATCTGGGTGTCCATGTGCATAGATCCCTGAAAGTTGGCACCCAGGTTGATAAGGTTGTTAAGAAGGCGTACGGTGTGTTAGCTTTTATTGGTAGAGGGATTGAGTTTCGGAGCCAGGAGGTCATGCTGCAACTGTACAAAACTCTGGTGCGGCCGCATTTGGAGTATTGCGTACAGTTCTGGTCACCGTATTATAGGAAAGATGTGGAAGTGTTGGAAAGGGTGCAGAGGAGATTTACCAGGATGTTGCCTGGTATGGTGGGAAAATCGTATGAGGAAATGCTGAGGGGCTTGAGGTTGTTTTCGTTAGAGAGAAGAAGGTTAAGAGGTGACTTAATAGAGGCATACAAGATGATCAGAGGATTAGATAGGGTGGATAGTGAGAGCCTTTTTCCTCATATGGTGATGGCTAGCACGAGGGGACATAGCTTTAAATTGAGGGGTGAGAGATATAGGACAGATGTTAGAGGTAGGTTCTTTACTCAGTAGTAAGGGCGTGGAATGCCCTGTCTGCAGCAGTAGTGTTCTCGTCAACATTAAGAGCATTCAAATGGTTATTGGATAAACATACGGATGATATTGGAATAGTGTAGATTAGAGGGGCTTTAGATTGGTTCCACTGGTCGGCGCAACATCGAGGGCCAAAGGGCCTGTACTGCGCTGTAATGTTCTTGTTTTCAAATCCATTCAAGACTTGGTCCCTCCCTATCTGTGCATTCTCCTCCAGCCCTACAACCTCAGTGATATCCGAATTATTTCAATTCCAGCCTCTCCAGCACCCATTAGTCCACCCTGGGTTGGGAAGTCTTCAGCTGCCTTTGTTCCAAGTTCCGGCAGTTGAATCATCTCTCCACCACCAAAACCTTAAAATCAATTTCTTTGACCAAACTTCAAGTCATCTTCCCCAGTATCTCCCTCCCTGGATTGATGCCAAATTTTGTTTTAGGTTAAAAGTGCTATATGAAAACAAATTGTTAGCAGCTTTTGAAACTTTCCTTTGCACAGAATAAAGAGCTTAACTGTAAAATTAGTTTCTCAACAGCACATTAATTATTCTTCAATTGCAAAGTTCATCCAAAACCTTTATCATTGAGATCTTCAGTCTGACAATATGAAAAAAAGTGATATGGTTTTTAGAGCACCTTATGTCTTTGCACATCAGTATCCACACTTTTGGCATTCCTTTGAACCAGCAGCTCATACTGATGTCTCCCTTCAAATGGCTCAACCACTGCTGATGCAACCCAGGCACGTTCGACAATGATGCCAAAAAATTGAACGTGATATTGTCGGCAGGGCCTCCTGCTGGGATCTAATAAAAATAGACATCAAAACAATGAAAAGGCAGAAATCCAAAAAAAACCCCAGCATCATGTACTGGATTTTACAATGTTGCAGCATTAAGCAAATCCAATAAAACCATAATTTTTTTTTAAAAAGTAAAACTCCTCTAATGGGTAAAGGTAAAGTCGCCATTGTCCCAGATGACCATGGGCTGCTCTCCCCTTTGAGGGGAAGGCTCACCACACAGGCGAAGGGCAAGGTTGAGAAGGCTATGCCTTCATGAATGACCTTAGCTGATACCTTCTAATGGGTAAATTTCCCCAGATGACAATTTTCTGATCTCAGTTGGCTCACCACAAAATGATGGATGGACAGACAGAGCTAAGAAAAACCTAATAATTGCATGCAGCTAAACTACTATACAAGATCATTTATTCAACAGTAGCAGGAGCATGGAGGCAGGTTAACCGGCATCCATTCTTGTGGAATAAGCACTAGCACAACAGATTTATCTTTTTTAAAATTAGTTCACATTTTTCTTTATGAATGGTGAGAACCATTGTAAGGCCAACATTGCTGTCCTACTCTATGCTGATTACATAGCTTATCCAATTAAGTTTTTGGTCAATGATTGGATCTAAAACACTATCCTGCAGAATTCCTGCACCTATGTAGAAATGATTGGCCTCCAACAACCACAACCATCTTTGTACTCGGTATCACTTCACCCAGAGGGGAGGGGTTTCTCCTGATTACCACCAACTTCAATTTTGCTGGACACTCACTGTCAAATGCTGTCTTGATATCAAAGGCAATCACTCTCACCTTACTACTCAAGTTGAGTTCTTTTGTCCATGTTAGGGCCAAGGCTGTAATGAGGTCGGAGCTAAGTGGCCCTCCCAGAAACCAAACTGAGCATCTGTAGCAAGTATTGTCTGATAGTACTGTTGATGACATCTTCTGTGACACTGCTGATAAAGTGGCAATTGGCCCGATTGGAATTGGTGCTGCTTTGTGGTCAGGACTTGCCTGGGCAATTTTCAACATTATCAGGGAGATGTTGTTTTGACCCGAATAGTTTCTAGAAATGCAGTTATCCAATCAAGTGGTGAATATCCCATCACAATCTGCACTTGTGCATTGTAGATGGTGAGATGGTGGATAGGTTTTGGCAAGTCAGGAGGAGAGTCTCTTGCCACAGAATAACCTATTTTTCTGATACTCTTGTAGCCATAGTATTTAGGTGATTGGTCCAATTAAGTTTCTGGCCAATGTGAACCATGAGTTGACGATGATGGGGCATGTCCAATGACAGGATGTCAAAGCATTAGCCTTGCTCTTCTTGAAGATGGTATTGTTGGCATTTAGATCGCACACATGTTTCATGACACTGAGCAGTCCAAATCAGGGTATTGTCCATGTCTTGCAGCATGAGAGCAGACTACTTTCTCACACAAGGAACTGAACACTGCAATTATTACCAAACACCTGCACTTATGGAGAGTATTGCCACTGTCAGTTGAAAATGGCTGAGGTGAGCACACCGCTCTGAGGAACTCCTCCAGCAATTGGGAAAGGGGAGAAAATAATTTGGCATGCAAGAAGTTGTCTAGTAACAGTTGTGAAATCAGTCAGGATTTTAAAACCAAAAACTACTAGGGAAAACTTAGCCAGGCTGACAAGAATGTAGAAGTCTTGGGTTTCTGATCAGTCTACCAGCAACAAATGGAGCTTGTTGCTTGGGGATATAATCAGCTTCACATTTTGTATCCAAATACCTACCTTTCATCTTGGAGTGAACCTTCAGCAGCGGATCAAGACAGATAGCACTAGGCCACCAAGGACGTCTACTAAACTTCACCCAAACCAGATCTCCAACCTCAAACCTCACTGGAATCACCTTCTTCCGCCTTCCAACACACTGAAACCAAAATGACTTGGTCAGAACAATATTTCACACAAGTGATAATTTCTCATAAATATCACCATACAGATTTAATCAGGGACAAACTAGCTAAATTACTGCATTCTAAACTAACTAAATTATTGCACTCTAAACCCAAATACTATACAAGGTCCTTATTATAAATTCATAAAGACAAATGAATAATGTTGAGGGATAATTACCTACAGAACTGAGATTTTACATTAACGCACATTCAAAATATTTATAGTTTGTGGGAAATTATCCAACATATCTGATTATGCAAATAATGCCTAGTGGTTCTGAAAACAGGGGGGGGAATCAAGGTATTTAACACTCAGGGGAAAACAAAATCACAAAATAAAGCAATCACATCCTTGACAAAAAAAAGGGAAACCTTCAGTTGTAAAAACAGTTTCCTCCATTCCCAACCACTATTTTAAGAATGTGTGTGTGGACATGACTGGTCTGTCTTGAGATCTTTGGTTGTTTCTGCAAGAGCTTATAGATATTACAAAATGTTACAACATGTACAAGCCTGCACCTTTTGCATTTTGAAATATCCTGTGGACAGGAAAGTTGCATATCAGTACAAAAAAAGAAATACCACTTGAGCCACAGATAGGATTTGAAAAGAGTTGTGTTTAAATTCTGCTGGAAAGGTTTTTCACAAGTTTTGTTTTAAAGTCAAATGAAAGGCAATTATTATACTAGATATGTTGAAGTTGTTTTCTCCAAAGTCTGTAAACAGTAGACAATGTTAGCCTGGCTCAGTAATCGGTAAATACCTCTCACTCATTGGGTTGGCAAGTCTTCAGGCTTGGGTACCTGGTTGAAATTGTCTGGCAGACTTTCCCTTCTAGTTGACAACATGGGAGGTAAAAACATAATTAGAAAGAAAACGCTCACTGACACCCATGTCTAGTAACAGCTGTGAAATCAGGTTTTTAAACAGAAAGCTACAAGGGAAAACTTCAGCCAGGCACAGAAGAATGTAGAACACTTGGTAGTTATTTTGCTTAAGCCAAGTGTCACATGTTCTTTTGTTTTGTACTACACAAAGGCAATTTGTACCTATTGAAATAAGCAGGTCCAATCATGGCTGTTAAACCTGTTGTGAACAAGGTTGCTTAACAAGTCATATCTGGCTTTTTTGTGGTCTGCCTTCAAATAGATTAGAGGGATGTGTGCAAAAAAAAAAATATCCAGTTCAACTCACAACAGAGCTATTGTTTACACACCTGAGTTAAGCTGCTGTACAAGTTGATTATGAGCTGGAATGAAAAGGGCATAGGAATCCACTGGAATAAGTAATACCACTAAGTTCAAGAGGCATCTACAGGAGACCCAAATTTGGAATAGCATTTGGTAAATGCAAGTTTTTTCCTTCCTTGCATAGCAACGAAAGCAAAATAAAGCATCTCGAAGCTCTTCATAACATCAAGAATAGAATAAGAGGAGTGAAAATTGTAGCAGTGAGTGAAGTGTTAGTAGTGACCACTGTAATAATACTGTGCCTTTAAGAAATGAATTTGAGTCATGTTCTTGTGCAGGATCTATTGTAACAGTTCTATGCACTCGGACCATTCTGTCTACAACCAGCATCCTGTATTATTAATGCAGCAGCATAACTGCTTTTAATTGGTAGAATGCTTGTTTTAATCTGAACTAATGCTGTCCTGCTGCTTTGAGGGTTTTCCCCTGGAATTTTGCAGAGTAGGGCTTGATTGGGATGACTGACAAGTATGGTCTTGTGACGGAGTGAAGCTGGGCTTACACAGAATATTCAAGCTTAAGATTCTGCTTTTGAGTTGAGACACAATAATACCTCTTCTTTCCCCTCTCTGAAGTTGGGGACTGGAATTTGCCTGGAGATAAGTTCTTTCTCAGTGATTCAGCTTTATTCTGAGAGTTGCTGTTTTGGAAGCTGCAGAGAGAGCAGCATTCCTTTCTGTCTCTGAAGTTTGGAGACTGGGAGCTGCCAAAGACTAGGTTTACTCTTCTGAAGTTTTGCTTTTTGAAGATGTATCCTTTTCTGGAAACTGCTATCTGGATCTCTGTCCAGAAGTGTCAAAAGCCTGAAAATGTGAGTATACTTGTTTTTGTGCTAACTAACTCTGAAGAAAGATGAATGTCTATGGGGTATTGCTTTAAATTAGAATAGAGATAACTAGCTGTTAAGAATTATACTTTGTCATGTTTAAGTATTTTAATTTGTAAAAAAGTTATGCTAATTCTTTTTGTTATATTCTGTGTTCTTAAATAAAGTTTGTTTTGATAAAAGCTTCCTAGTGGGTCACTTGAAGCATACCTGGAATGAAGCACCTTATTTATGCTCACCCTAATGCCAAAATCAAATGTAAAATTTAGGCTCCAGGCAAACTTTTTGCTGTTTCAGGTGTACAGACGAGGCATACCTTGGAGTTCCTGATCTGATCCTTAACACCACAAACACAATTTGTGATGCACTACCTAAAAGATGGTAGAAGCAGTTTGAATTGTAACAAATGTCAGGTGTGGCTCAGTAGTAACACTCTCAATTCAGACTCAAACCCCTCAGAGACTTGCGCACATAGTCCCAGACTGACTCTCCACTGCAGTCTTGAGACATTACTATAAAGTCAGATCAGACATTAAAGCAAAATCCTGTCTGTTGTATCACAAAATACTAATGGCACAATTCAAAGGGCAGAATAGTTTCCCCAGTGCTTTAAGCAATAGTTATCCCTCAGCTAACAAATGCACAGATTTGTTCATTTATTTCATTGTTGCTTATGGGAGCTTGCCATACATAAACTGGCTGAATGGAAGGTGGCAATGTTCTAACCCAGTCAATAATTTGCCTTTAATTTCATTAGCTTCAACAATAATCAACAGTCGCAAGAAAGTTTGACAAATGCCTTTTGAAGTCCATATGAATTAACATCCATAGACATTCCCCTTCCATTATTTTAGTTACCTTTTCATAGCATTCAAATGTGTACGGCATGACCCACCCTTTAAGAATCCACTCCTCTTAGATCAGCTGAAATTTTAAGGCACACAGTCACCCTATCTTTAATTATACACACTAATTTCCCATCAAAGTGGAGTTGGGACACAACCAAATCAACCACAGTTGTACTGAATGGCAGAGCAGGCTTGAAGACTTACTCCTGCGCCCAAGTCCCATCTTCCTAGATGTTCTCTTCTGATCTGTAATTCCCTGGTGTTCCTCTCTCACCTTCCTGAATAGATGAGTGATGAGCAAAAATCTCCAATCTAAAAGCAACTATTTCCATACAATAATATTTGGAAGATAACTCTGGAATAGAAACCATCTGCTCCATTAATGTTACCTTGATTACATTAATTTGGAGTCTCTGGTCTAGATTCAATATGTTGCCTTTGGATGTTTGCCATGTTGACCTCTACTTTACTGTAAACACTAACAAATTGTTCAACATGTCCACCATTTTCTTATTTTCACTGACAACAACATACAGGGGCCAATATTCATCTGTTTCCAATGCATTTATAAAAGTTCTCAATGTTAATTTTGATATATTTTGTAAAAATGTTTTCCGCCTTTAATCTTTTTTGTAGCTCTTAGTAGTATTTGTCCTGTCGCCCTTGGCTCTTTGTATCTTTCTAACTTGCCAGGATCTGTATTAGTTATTGCTTTTAAGAATTTTTTTCTTAGTTTGTCATCTCGTCTCTCTATATGTCCATGACTCTTGTCCTTTAGGGGAATAAAGTTGCTCTGCATCACATGGAATTCTTTTCTGAACGTCTCCCACTAATCAATTTACAGATTATATCACTGTCAAGTCTCTACACAAGGTTATTTCAGGTGTACAGACGAGGCATAGTTTCAGTGCAACTCTGGAATCAGGATTCAAGTCTGTCTCCAACAGCTATCCAAAGCATAATATGGACTGGTTAGCATTACAACTGCAGTGATTTTAGTCATTTTTCAGGGGTTGATTTTACAGTATCCAAATTTCTTATCTCCTCATGTCATTTTACATTAACCAGTTAGCTTTTGAATGCCAGAACTGACAAATATCAATTAGCACTTATGAAAATGCTGCATTCCAGAAGAACTTCCAGCCTTCCTTTATGTTTCTAATGTTTGAGATCTGTATATTGTACCAATCTATTTTTAGTTTTTGACTCTTTAGCAAAGTCCTCTCTTCCATTTGGAACAACAGGAGGGTTATGTCTAGTGTTCTGACCAATATTTATCCCTCAATTGGCATCACAAAAAAGTATTTCCTGATCATATCATATTGACAGTTTGAGAGAGCTTGCTGTTTGCAAATTAGCTGCAGTTTTTCCTACTTTACAACAATGACTACCCTTCAAAAATACTTCATTAGCTGCAAAGCACTTTGGGATGTTGAAGTCAAAGGCACTATGCGAGTTTTTTTTAATTAGTCATCTTCAATATTCATTGCTTTATGCCACACTCAAAAAAGTCATGTAGATAAGTATTGTGAAAGTAAACTCAGAATGCACTACTTCAAAAACGAAACGTCTACACAGCCTTGCCCAACTATCTCTCAGCACATTTCACCTGAAGATTACACTTGGCCTCAATTCAGACAGAGAATTGACCTATCTATCAAAAATGTTACATGGTATGCATACTCTGCTCACTAAGGTTATTTTACACTTATGTCAATGATATAATACAAAAATGGAATCTTATTTACATATTATGCTGCAGTTGCTCGTTTCCTGCCACAAGGTTGCAACTTTTAATTGACTTATCACTACTGGTCTCTGCATACCGGAAATATACGTGGTATATCTCTACATATTAAATAAACAAAATCACATTTTTTATTTTCCAGTCTCTCTCTTTTCTCCATTCCAATTGGGTTGGATGGTTCAAATGTTGCTTTACTCTCCTGAGAATGTTTCTCAAGTGAACCATCCCAGCCCTCCAAAGTTTAACTGTTTACCAAGTTTGGTTCTATTGTTACCAGCTTTTTCTGTTGCCTTTGAATTTCAACCTAATTATAAAGCTTTACTTTTATTCGAGTTATTTGCCATAAAGGCTTCACAAACTTTATTGAACCTTCTGGACTACTTGAACAAGCCAAAATTTATTTATTTAGATTTAAACCCAAGCTCCCACAATTTAACTCTTGACAAGACTTCAGTGACAATAGAGGTTTTCCAGAACATTTCTGAATTTGACCCAAGATTTCCTGTAGCGTTTTAATTACTTTTACCTTGGCACCTGTGGCATATATATTTATATTCTGCAAGCCATTGGAAAAAGTCACTGTAGATATGAATAAAAATGGCAGGATTCAGGAACCATGGATGACAAGAGAAATTGTAAGCTTAGTCAAAAGGAAGCATACAGTAGGTCCAGGAACTAAAAATTGAAAAAGGCCTTTAGTAGTATGGAGAAAAGAGGAAGGAACTTAAACGGAGAATTAGGATGGCTAAAAGGGGCCATGAAATGTCTTTGGCAAACAGGGTCAAAGAGAATCCCCAGGTTTTTTTATACATAAATTAGGAGCAAGAGAAAGAGTAAGCCCACTCAAGGACAATGGAGGGAAGTTATGTGTGGAGCCACAGGAAGTGGGTGAAATCCTTAATGAGTACTTTGTATCAGTATTCACCAAGGAGAAGGACTTGACAGAGGTTGAGGTCAGGAATAGGTGTGAACGCTCTACAGAATGTCAATATATCGAAGGAGGAAGTGTTGGGTATCCTAAATTGCATTAGGGTAGACAAGTCCCCAGGGCCAGATGGGATTTAGCCCAGGTTACTGCAGGAGGCAAGGGAGGAAATAGCTGGGGCCTTAACAGATATCTTCACGTCCTCTATGACCACAGGCAAGGTTCCAGAGGACTGGAGAATAGCCAATGTCGTTCCCTTGTTTAAGGAAGGAAGCAGCGATAATCCAGGAAATTATAGACTGGTGAGCCTGACATCTGTGGTGAGGAAGCTTTTGGAGAAGATACTAAGGGATAGAATATGCGCACATTTGGAAGAAAATGGACTAGTTAGTGACAGGCAGCATGGTTTTGTATAGGGAAGGTTATGTCTCACCAACTTGATTGAGCTGTTTGAAGAGGTGACAAAAGGTAATTGATGAGGGCTATGGATATAGTTTATATGGACTTTAGTAAGGCATTTGGCAAGCTTCCACATGGCAGACTGGTACAAAAACTAAAATGAAATGGGATTCGGGGTGGGCTGGCTAGATGGATACAGAACTGGCTTGGTTATAGAAGACAAAGTAGCAATGGAAAGGTGTTTTTCAGAATGGAGATCTGTAGCTAGTGGTGTTCCGCAGGGATCAGTGCTGGGACCTCTGTTGTTTGTAGTATATATAAATGATCTGGAGGAAAATATGGGTGGTCTGATTAGTGAGTTTGCAGATAACACGAAGATTGGCAGAGTTGCTGATAGTGCCAGGGATTGTCAGAGGATACAACAGGGTATAGATAGACTGGAGACTTGGGCACAGAAATGGCAGATGGTGTTTAATCCGGACAAATGCAAAGGTAATGCATTTTGGAAGATCAAATTTAGATGTGAATGATACTGTAAATGGCAGAACCCTTAGGAACATTAACATACAAAGGGATCTGGGCATGCAGGTCCACTGTTCCCTAAAAGTGGCAACGCAGGTGGCCAAGGAGGCATATAGCATGCTTGCCTTCATCATCCGGAATATTGAGTGCAGGAGCTGGGAAATCATGTCGCAGCTATATAAAACCTTGGTGAGGCTGTATTTGGTGCATTGTGTACAGTTCTGTCACCACACTACCAGAAGGATGTGGAAGCTTTGGAGAGAGTGCAAAGAAAGTTCTCCAGGATGTTTCCTGGTATCGAGGGCGTTGGCTATGGGGAGAACTGTTTACACTGGAAAGGTGGAGGCTGAGGGAGACCTGATAGAGGTCTACAAAATTTGAGAGGCATAGACAGGATGGATAGTCATAGGCTTTTTCTCAGGGTGGAAGTGTCAATTGCAAGGAGGCACAGATTCACGGTGAGAGGGGAAAATTTGAGAGAGATGTTCTTTGTCCACACCGACACAGGGCAGCACAGTGGTTAGCACTGCTGCCTCACAGCGCCGGGGACCTGGTTCGATTCCCAGCTTGGGTCACTGTCTGTGTGGAGTTTGCACATTCTACCTGTGTCTGCGTGGGTTCGCTCCGGTTTCCTCCCACAGTGCAAAGCTGTGTGGGTTAGGTTGATTGGCCATGCTAAATTGGCCCAAGTGTGAGGGGGATTAACAGGGTAAATGCATGGGATTGCTGGAATAGGGCCTGGGTGGGATTGCTGGAATAGGGCCTGGGTGGGATTGTGGTCGGTGCAGACTCGATGGGCCGAATGACCTCCTATTGTACTGTAGGGATTCTATGATTCTACGTGTGGGGGAAGGTTTTCATAGAGTGGTTAGTGCCTGAAATGCACTGCCAGAGGTGGTGGAAGTAGGCACATTAGCAAAATTTAAGAGGCATCTGGATGGGTATATGGATAGGGAGGGAATAAAGGGATATGGACCGAGTGAGGGCAGGTTTTCTTTAAATTTACTTAGGGCATCATGATCAGCACAGGCTGAGAGGGCCCAAGGGCCTGTTCCTGTGCTGTCCTTTTCTTTGTAAAAAGTATGATTAAGTGCAGCTTTTCCCCCAAATTATCCTTTTAATTTTTCTCATATCACCACCTCTTCTTTTACACGCCTTAAACTTAAGTAATGACCCAGAAATTGTAGTGAAACAAAAGTAAAATAGTGTGAATGCTAGAAATCCAAAATATAAATAGATGTGATGCCTGAAGTTAAGTTTATGTTCAAGTTTTAAGTTTTATTTATTAGTGTCACAAAGAGGCTTACATTAACGCTGCAATGAAGTTACTATGAAAATCCCCTAGTTGCCATTCCCCATTGCCTGTTCGGGTACACCGAGGAAGAATTTAGCATGGCCAATTCACCTAATCAGCACGTCTTTCAGACTGTGGGAGGAAACTGGAGCTCCCAGAGAAAACCCATGCAGACACGGGGAGAACGTGCAGACTCCACAGTGACCCAAACCGGGAATTGAACCCGGTCCCTGGTGCTGTGAGACAACAGCGCTAACTATTGTGCCACCATGCTGCCCTAGAAGGGATGATAGAAGCTAATTGATACCAACTTGCAAAAGGAAATTTTGTAAATGCTTGGAGGAAACTTTGTAGGACTATAAGGGAAGAGCAAGGGAGTAAAAGCTTAATGAATTGCTCTACCAAAAAGGCAGCACATGCATAATGGGTCACATGGCCTCATTCTATGCTCCACCATACCAAATTATGGAGAAGTATTTTTGCCCAGTGAGTGGTTAGAATGTGAACTTTGCTACCATATAATAGCTGAGATAAATAGCGTGTATTTTCAAAGGAAAGCGAGTTAAGTACATAAAGAAAAAAGGAATAAAGGTTTTAGCATATGATAAATGGTGCAGAGTGGGAGGAGGCTCATGTGGAACATCAATACCAGCAGAAATCTGCTCTCTGTTGCAATTTCTTGTAATTAAATATCATGCCCAGTGTGAAAATTGGAATTGTTTTCGCCCTAAAAAAGATTAGAAAAAATGGCACATTTTTATTTGAAAGTTTCTTGAGGATTCCTCAATTAATTTTTAGGCAGATGAAAAAAAATATCACAATGAACCCCAATAAATGGGCACGTATTCCACTTCATTCTTTTAATACCTAAATCTATTTTTAAAAAGGCAGACTAAACATGCCTAGAAAAATCTAGACTAGTCAGCTTAACATTGGTGGCTGGAAAGATGATGGAATTCCCAGTAAAATGGGAGAATTGAAGAATGTATAGAAACCAATATACTAACAAGTTCAGCTTGGCTTCAAAAGGAAAAATCTTGCTCGACCAAGAGGTAAGAGGAGTAGACAATAGTTAAATGCGGTGGATGAATTTATTACTGGAAAAGGGTTGCAAGTAGTAATAGAGGAAAGTCATAATGTAATCAAGCAGATTCATGAAAGACAAATTGTCACTGACTAACTTAAGAGTTTTTTGAAGTCTCAACCAGAATGGATAGAGGGGAACCAGGAGATGTGTTGTATTTGGACATCCAGAAGACGTTTGACAAGGTACCTCACAAAAGGTTAAGCCATTTGAAGAGCAGATGGTACTGGAAGTAGTATATTGGCATGGATAGAGAATTGGCTAATGGGCAGGAAAGGGGTTCTTTTTCAGCTTGGTGACCTGTAACCAATGGGGTTCCACAGGAATCAGTGCTGGAACTGCAACTGTTTACAATATATATTAATTACTTGGAGGAAGCCAAATTTGCAGACACAAAAATAGGTGAAAAGGCAAGTTACACAAGGGATACAAATACTTTACAAAAAGAGGTATTGAATGGCTAAGTAAATGGACAAAAAGTTGGCAAATGGGAGCATGTGGGAAAATTTGAAATTGTGGTATTATTCTTATTACAGTGACCTAATTAACTTTTTGTTTAATGTAGGAAAGAGAAGGAAAGAAAGTTTGACTATCTTAGCCAGGGATCAGCAACTTTTAAAAAAAAGAAAATTGCCTCATAGGGCCGAATGGCCTACTCCTGCTTCAAATTGCATTGTTCCGATGTAATCTTGTTCACAAATGAATGGACATTCTGGAGGGAGATGCATAAGAGGAGTGGTGACATCTGATCCGCTGGCAGAGTCCACAGTGTCAGCAGTTGGAGGGGTGATTAAAGCAACTCAGTGCTGACAGAATTGTTACAGTACAGTACTGAAGGACACCATTCAGCCCATTTGTGACTGCACCAGCTATCCGAATAAGCAATTTGCTTAGTGCCATTCCCCTAACTTCTCAACATAGCCCAGCATATTCTCTTTTCAGCTAATAATTCCCTTTTGAATGCTTTGATTGAACCTGCCTCCATCATCAAAAGTGCATTCCAGACCTTAATCAACTGAATGAAAAAAATTTTTGACAATTATTTTAAATCCTTGTCCTCTCGGGCCAAAACCCCCAAAAACAAAGATCCTTATTTGATAGTGGCTGTGCAACAAAATGGGTAATTAAAATGGAACAGGGAGTTAACTGACTCTTCTAAAGATATCAATGCATGCTGACTCTTTTTTAGTAGCAATCATCTTTTTCTGCTTGTGAATGAGGAGTGGGAGTGATGGTTACATTTTAAGTTAAACTCTTATTCTTATTTAAACCTATGAGAAAGCCTGTCATGTGTCTGCTCATTAGTCACAGCACAAAGGGTTAAAACATTCCTCTAAAATACATCTGCAGTATTTTGCTTTTATCCTCTAAAATATATCTTGTTGCAGTCACTCGAGAGGTGAGAGAAGGGAGCAATTATCCATATTTCTCCCCTGTCCAAAACAAAAATTATTAGAGCTTGTAACAAAGGCAATGTAATAATTATGGGGTACTTTAAAATTCATGTAGATTGGACCAATCAAATTGGCATAGGTTGTCTGATCACCTTCGTTTCCTGGAACAATACACTGTGGAACCAACTAGAGATAAAGCTGTTTTAGATCTAGCATTACTAATTAATCCTGCCTCAATTTGCAATCTCATTGCAAAAGGAAATAGTGATCACGTTACAACTGAATTAAGTTTTAAAATAACCTACTCTGATAAAGTTATACGTAGTCAATTACATTGGTATGATGAAGTAACTGACAAAGGCAATTGCATATATATATAAAATCTTTAATGTGGAAAACTATCCCGACACACAAAAAAATCTTTCATTTTAACTTTCTTTGGTCAAAATTTATAATTGTTAGAATGTCAAACTTTCACACCTAACTGCTTGAACCCAGTTAATTACAACTTTTCTATCTTATTTCAAGATGGCTCTGGGCAGTCGACTCCCTAGCAAATTCCTAGCTTATTCATGGCCAACTCTGCCCCCAAATCATTCCTCTGTTTTTAAATTCCCCGATTCCAACAGTGGCTTCAAATTCCTGGACTACTCTGGAGATCAAAATCACATTTATCTGCTGGGCTACACCGAAATAAACTTGTATATAATATGCTGCTCCTTTCATCTATGGAAAAGATCTGGAAAAATATGGATCTAAATTTTCCAGATCTTCACAAACTTGGCTTTAAATTCCTGGAGTAATTAGTTCGGATGAAAGGTCATCGATCCGAAAGGTCAACTCTTTCTCTTTCTACAGATGATGGCTTATCTGTTAAATGTTTCCAGTATTTTCTGTTTTAATTACAAATTTTTGAACTTTTCTCAATGATATTTCTGGTCTGGACTACACAGCAAGGTCCAACTTCTGTCTCTCATTTGCAAGATTTATATTCATTTTGATTAGTTTACTGTCCTTCGCCTCATCCCAACACAGCTGTGACTGAGACTTTCACCTCCTGCTGAGCCTGTAAATGGCCACTTGCTGCATTGTTTTTTTAAACTGTGTCTCCCAGTGGTCGTTTCCCTCTCAAGATGAAACATCCTCCCAATATCCACCCTACCAACTCCCCTCAGGATCCTATATTTCAAAATCATTTCTCATTTTCCAATGAGTAGACCAAATGCGTTTACCCTTTTTTATAAGATAGCCCTTTCATCCGAGGAACGAGTCAAGTGAACCTTCTGAGTTGCCTCTAATACAGTTACATCCTTTTTGACATAAGCTGCATTGAAAAACTTCTCTATTTTTATATTTTATTCTCTTTGCAATGAATACCAACATTCCATTTGCCTTCCTGGTTGCTTGCTGTACTGGCATAAGAACTGAGATTCACAGACCAGGACACCCATATCCCTCTAACAGAGTTCTGCAACTTTTCGCTATTCAAATAATATAGCATTTTTCTATTCCTGCTCCAAAAGTGGACCAGTTCACATTTTCCCACGATACCCTATCTGCCAATTTTTTGCCAACTCATTTAACCTTTTTATTAAAGTAAATTACTGCAGATGCTGGAATCTGAAACCAAAAGAGAAAATGCTGGAAAATCTCAGCAGGTCTGGCAGCATCTGTCAGCTTTGTCAAAGCTTTGACAAAGGGTCATCTGGATTCGAAACGTCAGTTCTTTTCTCTCCTTGCAGATGCTGCCAGACCTGCTGAGATTTTCCAGCATTTTCTCTTTTGGTAACCTATTTATATCCTTTTGCCAAGAGAAGGCAAGGTACTACAATGTACTTTCCTACCCACCTTGGTGTCATCGGCAAATTTAGCTATCATTCCAGTCATTTATGTAGATTGTAAATATTTGAGATCCAACAGAGATCCATCTGGCACTCCACTAGTTACAGCTTGTCAACGTGAAAATGAGCTATTTATCCATACTATATTTCTTGTTAGTAAACCAATCCTCTATCCATACAATACATATCCCCCTATACCACAAGCTCTTATTTTGTGTAACAATCTTTTGTGTGGCAGCTTATCAAATGCCTTTTGGAAATCCAAGTACACCATATCTACAGGTTCTCCTTTATCAGTGTTGCATGTACTTCCTCAAAAAACTCCAGTAAATTAATTAGTTAAACATGATTTCCTTTTCACAAGCTATGTTGTATCCTGTTATAACCTCCTTAATAAAGGGATTCTAGCAATTTCCACAAGACAGTTCTTTGTTTCCCTCTTTTCTTGAATTTACTATTTTCCAATCGCTGGGACTTTTCCAGAATCAAAGAAAATGTTGGAAGATTATAACCAATACCTCTATTATCTCTCCAGCCACTTCTTTCCCTTGACATTCATGAACATGTAATGGATGATTATGTTGACATCGGGGCCTCATCAGAAACGTGGCTGAGGCGCAATGACAGCTTTCCCAATATAACTGCTAAATGTTATATGACAATGTTTTAAACTCTCTTTAATTCAAGATAAAAATAAAGTGAATGAAAATTGGTCATGTGACCCGCTACTAATTCTTCCTGACAAGAAGCTGTGTGGTCCGATTATCATGATGACAAGTATGCGAGAGAGACTGAGATACTGGCAAACGTTCCCCCTCATTCTTTTTAACTTCCATCTTGAACCCCTCTCAATTATAGAACCGCTGCAGTGCAAGTGGTGGTTATTTGGCCCATCAAGTCTGCACTGACAACAATCCCCCGTAACCCCATGCATTTACCCTGATAATTCCCCCTGACACCAAGGGACAATTTAACATGGCCAATCAACTTAACTCACACATCTTTGGACTGTGGGACTAAACCGGAGCACCCGGAGAAAACACATGCAGACATGGGGAGAACATGCGAACTCCACACAGACAGTGACCCGAGGCCTGGATTCCTGGAGCTGTGAGGCAGCAGTGCTAACCATTGCTCCACCATGCCACCCTATCTCTCCTCTGATGTCCACCTTGGGGGTGCTCACCTGGTTCCATTCTTATCTAATCATATACACAATTTCACTTGCAATGGCATCTCACCCTGCTCCCACACAATTATCTCTGGTGTCGGCCAGAATCTATCTTTGGACCTCTCCTATTTCTCATCCATATGGTATACTCTTCGGCAGCTTCATCTAAAAGCACAGCACTAGTTTTCACACACAAGACCCAGTTCTGAGTCAGCACCACCTCTCAACTCCTCCACTGTTGCTAAGTTATCTGATTGCTTATTTGACATCCAGTACTGGATAAGCAGAGATTTTCTTCCAACTAAATATTGGGAAGACTCAAGCCATTGTTTTTGGTCACAGTTCTAAATTCCATCTCTCTCCCAAGCAACAATTTGAAATCATAGAATCCCTACAGTGCAGAAGGAGGCCATTCGGCCCATCAAGTCCGCATTGACTCTCCAACAGAGCATCCTACCCAGACCCAATCCCCGAAACCTCAGATATTTACCCCGCTAATCCCCCTAACCGACACACCTTGGGTCACTCGGTCAATTTAGCATGGCCAATCAACCTAACCTGCATATCTTTTAACTGTGGAAGGAAAACCCATGCAGACACAGGGAGCATGTGCAAGAATCCACCCAGTCACCAGAGACTGTAATTGAACCTGGGTTCCTGGCACTGAGGCAACAATGCTAACCACTGAGCCACCATGCTTCCCACTCTGTTCACAACATTGGTGTCACAATGGAACCATAGTTGGGCTTCAGACCTCACAGATGCACCATTACCACAGCCCTTGTTTTCCATTACATTGCCCAACCTCACTTGTCTCAATTCATCTGCTGTTAAAAAAACTCTTTATTCAAGCCTTTATTACCTCTAGACTTGACAATTCTCATGCATTATTGACTGGTCCATAACATTTTATCCTGTGTAAACATGAGGTCATCCAAACCTCTGCTGCCAGTTTCTTCACTCCTACCATTTTCCATTCACCCATCACCCTGTTCTCACTGATTACACTGGATCCCAGTCAAGCAATGCCTGGATCTAAAAGTTCTCATCTTTTCAAACCTTTCCCACCCTAACTCTGCAATCTCCTCCAGCCCTGTATCCCTACATGTGCTTTGCTAATGCTGATCTCTTGAGCATATCAATTTTAATCATTCCACTACTAGTCACAACTTCACCTGCCCATATCCTAAACTCTGGAATTCTATACCTACACATCCCCTCCTCTTTGCTTTCCTCCTTTCAAGATACTTCTCTTTGACCAAGCTTTTGGATATCTGATCCAATATCTTATGTGGCTTGGTGTGACATTTTGTTTTATGGTACTGAAGTGCCTTGGGACATCTAATTATGTTAAAAGCATGAAATAAATATAGAGCAGGATCTAGAACAAGACCTAGATCTCTTTGTTATAGAACCAAGAGATCTAGGGGTACAGGTTCATAGCTCCTTGAAAGTGGAGTCACAGGTGGACAGAGTGGTGAAGAAGGCATTCGGCATGCTTGGTTTCATTGGTCAGAACATCGAATACAGGACTTGGGACGTCTTGAAGTTGTACAAGACAGTGGTAAGGCTACACTTGGAATACTGTGTACAGTTCTGGTCACCCTATTATTGAACTAGAATAAGTGCAGAAAAGATTTACAAGGATGCTACCGGGACTTGATGGTTTGAGTTATAAGGAGAGGCTGGATAGACTGGGACTTTTTTCTCTGGAGCATAGGAGGCTTAGGGGTGATCTTACAGAGGTCTATAAAATAATAAGGGGCATAGATCAACTAGATAGCCAATATCTTTTCCCAAAGGTAGGGGAGTCTACAACTAGAGGGCATAGGTTTAAGGTGAAAGGGGAGAGATACAAAAGGGTCCAGAGGGGCAATTTTTTCCACACAAGAGGATGGCGAGTGCCTGGAATAAGCTGCCAGAGGTAGAAGAGGAGCCAGGTACAATTTTGTCTTTTAAAAAGCGTTTAGACAGGTACATGGGTAAGATGGGTACAGGAGGGATATGGGCCTAACGCGGGCAATTGGGACTAGCTTACGGGTTAAAACAAAAGGGCAGCATGGATAAGTTGGGCCAAAGGGCCTGTTTCCATGCTGTAAACCTCTATAATCGATTATCACAGTATACCCAGGATATGGTTGTTCAACAAGTGGAAGTGAAAGCACGATGGCACAGTGGTAGCATTGCTGTCTCACAGCGCCAGAGACCAGGGTCACTGACTGTGTGGAGTTGTGCGTTCTCCCCGTGTCTGCGTGGGTTTCCTCCAGGTGCTCCGGTTTAAAATTGGGGTGGAATGGTGGCACAGTGGTTAGCACTGCTGCCTCACAGCTCTAGGAACCCGAGTTCGATTCCCGACTTAGGTCACTGTCTGTGTGGAACTTGCACATTCTCCCTATGTCTGTGTGGATTTCCTCTAGGTGCTCCGGTTTCCTCCACAGTCCAAAAGGTGTGCAGGTTAGGTTGGTTGGACATGCTAAATTAACCCTCAGTGCCACAGAATGCAATAGGTTAAAGAGATTAGCAGGGATAGGGCCTGAGTACGATCAAGTATCGGTGCAGACTCGATGCGCCGAATGGCCTCCTTCTGCATGGTTGGCATTCTATAATTCATGCTACGAAGACCAAAGACTTCAATGAAATGATTTGCCTTGTCCTGGAAAAAAAACTACAACTCCCAGGAAAGATCTCAATCATATTCACACCAGGAGCTCCAACTCCGTACCACCTTTCTACGCAATTCTAATGTTACATGAATTGCCATGCAGCAGTCCAGCTTTTTAATGCCACAGCACAGTAAAAGCAGTTAATGTCATACATTAAGCAATATCTGATTTAGTTTGCTAAAATAGCCTCTAAATATATATGCAATGCTCCCCATATTAAACATATTAGAATTTCATCCAGTCAAACTTCAGTTCTGTGTATAAATGACACTCACGTTCTTTCTTCCTTCCATTGGAGTTGGGGGATAAAATGCCATTGTGTTGTCCACTTTCTGTTCAGATTCATGTGAAGGACTGTATTTAATACTTTTCTTTCTCATTCTTTTTGTTCTGTGAGAAACTGGCATTTCTACCTCTTTGATGATTGGAGAGTGCTCTTCAGAATCCTTTACATCCTCTGTTTCCACCTCACTGCAGATTGATGATTCAAACATCATCTTTCCATTCATAACCATCTTAGTTATCTTTAACTTTAACTCTGGAGAACCATTTTGCGTAGAATCAGATACTGGAGAAGTGTGTCTGCCTTCATCAATTGCACAACAATCCTGGTTCGGGGAGCCCTCAGGGGATTCAGACCACTGTTTTGACTCTGGAGACTCAGAAAACCGAGTAGGAATCATAGAAGCCAGATCTTGAAGTCTGCGCAATGGGATATAGGATGGTGCTGAAACATGTCCATTAAATGCAGGCTGTGCACCACCCTGGGAATCAGTGGACAACTGAACAGCACTTCTGTCCTGCAGATTACAGCAGTCTTGTTCACAAATACTCTGTCCTGGCCTGCAGCCTGCATCATTTCTCTCAGAAACATTGAAACTCAACGAATTTGAAAACTGTTGTGGATTAGCAAAAGGCAAACCACCGCCCACCGTCAATTCATATTCACAGGCATGATCCATCTTGCTCTAGAGTCAACCTAATAGAAAAGAAAAAGTAACTGGTTATAGAACAGTCAAAAATAAAAACTTGTTAAAGATGTCAATGCACATAAAACAATAACTACCAAGCCTTGAAAAGGTTATCGAGAAGACTTCACAAGATCATGAGAATAGGAGTAGGTCACTTGGCCCTTCAAGCCTACTGCGCCATTCAACAAGATCATGGCTGATTTGATTGTGGCCTTAACTCTACTTTCCTGCCTGCCTCATAACTCTCTACTTCCATTGTAGAACAAAATATAATTATATTGGAAGCCAAGATGGGCTACGACCCAACTTTCAAGCCTCTCTGGGACAGAATTCCAAAGGCCCAACCTTTCCTCATAAGGCAATACCTTCATCCCAGAAATCAGCCTATTCCACCTTCTTTGAATGGCTTCCAATGCAAGTAAGGGGACCAAAGCTATACTCAGGACTCAAGGTATGATCTCACCAATCCTATGCTCCATCCGCTTTGCAATAAAGGCGAACATTCCATTTGTCTTCCTAATTATCTGCAGCACCTGTATGCCAATGTTTTGTGATTCATGTACAGGGAGCAAGAATTCAAAAGTCACCCTGGAATCCTTCCAATACTCTTATGGTAGACAGTAAGCATGGGAGTGTCTTCTGGTCAGTCATGCTTGAAGTGGAGTGGCGGCTCTCAAGTTATAGCCTCTGGTGACGGGCTGAGACCTGTATCAGGAAAACCTAGAAATCGAAACAGATGCACGTGCTTCGTCTACCTCATATGTCTCTAGGTATGGAAACAGAATCAAGAATAAATTGAGTAGAAATATGCCCCTTAAATGGATGTAATCTCATGATGATTTTCTCAAGGCAAACCTTAGATCAATCTGCGGCAAACCCTCCAGAAAACTGTTATGCCAGATACACGTCAGATGTTTTAAGGTAGGCACATACATTTGCATCAATATTTTCTTTTTAAAATGTTACGTTAATTTTTTTTAAAAAAGGCATCAGCCTTGGCTCTATGATAACATTCATATCTTTGAGGTGGAGGTTATGCATTCAAATCTCACTCCACTGAAACTGACATTTCAGTCCAATACCAAGTTACTGCTGAATTGCTGGAAGTGCTATCTTTAAGAAGCTAAACCCATATGACTGGATATAAAAGGTCCTATGCTACTATTTAAAGTAGGGACACACAGGTCCCTTGGTTATTATTCCTGAAGACCACCAAAAACCAGTTATCCTAGTTACATATTTCACTGCTGCTGAAGACCATTGCTGTGTGCGAATTGCTACCACATTTCTCTACATTAAAAGTCTTGACAATTAAAAGTACCTTTTATGCTGAGAAGTTGCTGAAGCAAGACAAAAGGATTTGGCAACATGCCTCTCTTATCAGCAATATTCAAACTCTATACTACCAAATGCATATTTTAAAGTATTTCATTGAAATGCTTTGAAAAATCCAGAAGTCATGAATGACATCACAAAATCTTTATTGTAGACTACCCGGAACATATGTGCGGTCAAATCAATATCTTAATTGCAACAGTACGTCTTTAATATAGGGTTTCTAGTTGCTCTTTCACCAAAGGCTAGCACATTCAAAATTTCTCGCTCTGAAAAATGCTACATAAAACTATAAAAACACTCCCAGGAATACAAGTATAAATGTTGTCAAGAGTCTTGCCTTTAGGAACTGTTGAATTAAAAAGACAGATTTATATGCAATGAGTTCAACGTATTCAACATTATTTCCTTAAAATTTTTCATTATTTCAGATATATCGAAGAAAACTGCTTTCTCTCTACCAATCTCGTTCATGACAAAGTGCTTGCTTAGATTTCAAGTTCTGAAGCAACATAACAGCTCCTTTCCCAAGTCCAGATTGTGAGGTGTCATGTTCATTGGAGTTAGATTGTGTAAAACCACCGGATAGTATAAACTATCATCTTTGTCAGTACAATCAGTGCTGATTCATTCTTTTAACTCAACCAACAGCTTTTCTAAAATTTACCCACTCAAACCTAGTGATCTTTAGCATAAAGAATAGCTTTTGAAAGCAAATATATATCCATACTCATTCATTGGAAACTTGCTGCACTGCTCTTTTGAGCAGTTTGCCAATGCCCATAACACCCAACTTGCCAGATTTCAAAAGGAAACTGAACAGAAAGGAAAATGCAGGGCTGCACGGCAAGAGGAGTGGGATCAATTGGGTAGCTCTTTCAAAGAGCCAATACAGTGCAAGCAAAGTGACTAAATGTCAATTATCCTGTGTTATGAAAACATGCAGCCCTATATTACAAAAAATATCTTTCAACAAGTCAAGATAACTTTAAAGCAAAGAATTACCAGTAAAAAAAACTACGAATAGTAAACAATTGAACACTGGCGGGGAATTTAGATTAAATCTAGACAGTTTAAAAGAGCACACTGATGACAAACAATTTATTTCTTAATAAGTTGAAAACAAAAATAAATCCGTAAAAAGATTAAGATCCAGGCAGATTCAATATAAGCTTGTCCAACACCTTCCAAACTTGTGATGTCTACTGCTTAAAAAGACATGGGCAGCAGATGCATAGGAACACCACCACTTGCAAGTTCCCCTCCAAACCACTATCTAGACTTGGGACTATACCACCTTTCCTTCATCTTTGTTGGGTCAGAATCTTAGAACTCCCTTTCTACAAGTATTATGGGTGTACATACACCACATGTAATGGTTCAAGAAGACAGCTGACCATCCACTTCCCAAAGCAAATGAGGGGTGGACAATAAATATTGGCCCAGCCAACGGCACCCAGATACCATAAAAGAATAAAAATATAATGATTCACACCAGAAATGCAGTCAATGCACATGACTCTATTAAGATGGCTTTTGGCTCAAATCAGGAAGTACAATCAATATTGATGGAAATTGGGAATAGCAAGGATCGGAAAACACTAGTGGGGATAATTATTAGGTCACCACTGTACATAACATTAAACAAGTGTTAAGCCTATGACATAAATCTGTCAACTTGAGAAAGATGGACATTTTTACTTTTAAGAGGGCAGGGCAGCTTGGTGACCTTTTTCCGTTGAGACAGGGATCAACTCATGTATGGGAGCATCTCCATCAATAAAATAAAAGCAACCTTTTGAGGCCATTCCATTGAAGGGATATCAGAATACAACAGAATCTATTCTAGAGTCAACAATTACTAGTGTCTACATGTTTACTGATACTAAGATACAATAGCTGCCCAAAATTTGTGGCATTTCAATTTACAGACACCAAGACTGGTGTGAAGGAAACTATCTTAGCATAAGGTGCAACTAGCCAACATTTACCCCCCATTGTGTGGGCAATAAAATAGCAATGCTATGGTCACATGACAGAAACTGGCTTGTTAATGGAGCAGTCAACGTGGGCTAAAGGAGATTTCAGAGGAAAATCATCTCACCCAGCAAGAACTCTGCCTGGAAGTTGCCATAACTAGATGAGTGGGGCTAATTAAATTTACCTGCAAGATAATATTTTTCACTATAGGGACCCAACCACAACTTCAACTGGAAAAGCCAGAAACATGTTTCTTGGGAGTAAATCGTTGAGAGTTCTTCATCAGAAACTTCCAATTTCCATTTTTCTTCTGTGAACTAGAAGAGAATTCTCAGGCCTTGAGTGTCTCCAAACTCCATCTTGATGAACTAAAGTAATAGCCATTTCTTGGATTCTTCAGAATTGTTCCCACACAGGACACCATTCGGCCAATTTGTGTCTACACCAGCTCTTAACGAGCAATTCGCATAATGCCATTCACTCACCTTCTCAACCTAACCCTACACGTTCTCTCTCCAGAGAACAGTTCAATTCCTTTTTGAATAACTCAATTGAATCAGTCTCCATCACAGTCTCAGGCAATGCATTCTAAACCTTAAACACGTGTGTGAAAGCTTTTCCTCATAGCTCTTTTGCTAGTTACTTTAAATCTATGCCCTCTCGTGCTAAAAATACCAAAAGCCAACATCCTCATTCAGAAGTGACTGTGGAACAAAATGGGTAATTAAAATGGAAAAGGGAGTTAATTGACTCTTCTAAATACATCAGTGCATGCTGCCCTTTTTTAGTAATCACCTTTGCTTCTGCATGCGTCTTGTGTGTGAGTGTTGTAGCAGTTACATTTTGGATATTGATAAAATGAACATTTATTCCTTCTTGGTTAAACCTCTGAGAAAGTCTATATTGTGTCTGTTTGTCAGAGTCACAGCACTGAAGGAGTTAAAACAATCCTTCATTAAAATGCATCTTGTTGCGGTCACATTGGGAGGTAGGAAAAGAGTAAATATCCCACATCTCTCCTTTTTCTGAAATAAAAGTAATTATTGGTGCTTGTAACAAAGGCAATGTCATATTGTGGGGCAATTTAATCTTCATATAGACTGGACCAATCAAATCGGCAAGTGATCCGAAAGCTGAATTTGTATAATGCTTTTGTGATAGGTTTCCTAAAATAACTAGAACCACAGTATTTTAGATCTAGCATTGTGCAAAGAGGTAGGATTAATTAGTAATCTCACTGTAAAAAATCCACTGGGAAATAGTGATCATCTTACAACTGAATTTCATATCAAGTTTTAAAATAACATACTCCAATCACAAGATCTTAGAAGTTAAACAAAGCCAATTAATATGAGTGGATAGCTAAGTAATGTTAATTTTTAAAAATTTATTCATGGGACATGGCATTGCTGGCTGGCCAGCACTTGCTGGCCATCCCCGGTTAGCCTTGAGGGGTGATAGTGAGTGGCTTGCTAGATAATTTCAGAGAGTCAACCACATTGCTGTGGCTCTGGAGTCGCATGTAGGCCAGACCAGGTTAGGGTGCCAGATTTCCTTCACGAAAGGACATTAGTGAATCAGATGGATTTTCCCGACAATCAACAATGGTTTCATGGACATGGTTATTCCAGATCTATTTTATTGAATTCAAATTCCACCATGGCGGGAGTCGAACCCAGGTCACCAGAACATTAGCTGAGTTTCTGGATGAATTGTCTAGCAATAATATCACCAGGTTATTGCCTCCCCTTAAATAGAGTAAAAGTTTGGCAATATTTTTAAAAAGTGGAAACAATTAAGTAAACGATTCAAGATCTTCAAAAATCCATTCAATTGAAAGAAAGACTCAAAAGAAAGATTTAATGTAGCTTCCTGAAGAAATTAGTGATAGAATTAGATTAAAAGAAGAGGCTTATACTGTTGCAAAGAATGAGGATTAGCAGTGTTTTAGAAAGCAGCACAAAGCCACCAAAAGTTGATTAAGAAGGAAAAAACAGAATGAGAATAAACGAGACAGGAACATAAAACTGGAGATTTTACAAGTGTACAAAAAAGAGACTAGCTAAAGTAAACGATGGTCCATCTGTGGCAGAAATAGAAGAAATTAACTCAAGTAATGAGGAAATGGCAGAGTCAAACACACAAAATATTTGTTTAGTCTTCACAGTGTAAGACACAAGTTACATACTAGGTTAAGCTGTAAGCCAATAGGAATTAAAAAATAAGGTAATCAAGATTAGTAAGTACTGGAGAATTTTAAGCAACTAAAATCCAACAAATCTCCCAGTTCAGGTGGCCTACATTATCAAGTTCTAAAAGCGTTAGAGTGGATAAGGAGCAGTTGTTCCCCTTAGTTGAAGGGTCAGTCATGAGGGGACATAGGTTCATGGTGAGCTATACACTAGTCCACCATTTTAACTCCTATATTGTTTTTGTACATCTCTAATTTCCTTGCAAAAGTATTCTTCCATGTCATTCCCTCTAGCTGGAGTCATATAGAATATCCCCAGTAGTATAATAGTACTCCATTGTTTCTTAGATGTCAAACAGAACTGTTCATATTAAGCAGCCTTGCTTGTGCCATTGTGAATGGCCTCAGTGATCTTCTCAGGGTACCCATATTTGTATAGCACCTTCCATTGGCCTCGGTTTACTGTGTTGAAGGCCTTGGTCAGCTCAATGGACACTTTATGTTGGCAGAATTTTTCTTGAATGTGACACGCTGCAAAGATCATATTGACTGTTCTACATTCAACACAAAAGCCACACTGAGATTACGGGTGCACCAAATCTCTAAGATGAGTGACAATAACAATTAACAATCTTGTTAACAGTAAGCCATGCAAGAATTTTTCCTGCTGTGGAGAGAAGTAGTGAAGTGAAATACTACGACAACTGTCACAGATGGACTTCTTCCCTTCCATTTGTATGAGTTATGGAAGCACCTTGTAATCATAGGCACAATGCCCTGGTAAATAAAGTAAATGAGGCTTGAGAGTTTTCAAACCACACAAGCTCCTCCATATACGATTGGAATGCCACTGACTCCACTTTTGTCAAACCAATTATGGTACTTCCATCTGATAAATCCAAAGACATCAGATGCCAAGCAATGAGTGACATAAACCTTTTCCAAAAATCTTGGATATGTTATTTTCTGGGATACCAGCAAGCTCTACAGCTAATTTCTGGTCTAGTTTCTGTCCTTCAGGCGAGTCCTTTAGGACAGTCAAGCCAACCTTCCTGTATGCTCGTGTTTCTTAGCACTTTAGGCATTATCTTTAAGGACAGGCTGATGGCCTAACCAGCATTCTGCAAATTGGATGCAGTGAGTAACACACACACCATTGAGATTACGCTTTGTACAATAATATAGTCCAATATGTGCCAATGCTTGGATCTGAGGTGCATCCATGTTTTCATGACATCTTTTTGGACCGATTTCAGCATCCCGTCAGTGGAAAACACCACTCATGTAGTTGCTGCATAATTCTGCCTACCACACAACTGAGCAAAGATGTGCATGAAATTCAGTGCTAGCGCAATATCAGGTACATAGGCCATTTATCCCAATGACTAGCTGATCGATCAAGTAGCACATTCTTTTCGTAGTTCATAATAGGCAGAGTAAAGAATGCACTCAAACAGCTAGGGATTGCAAAACACAAAACGTCTGTTAGATGTGATTCCACGATTAGGCAGCTAATAGCTACACTACCAAATAATTTAAGATACATCAGTCAAACGTGTAAGGTGGTTCAATTGCATGTGCTAGAGGTGACATACATTCATATGCAGGGGCCTGCACTCTACAAAAGGAAGACAGTTCAAGCCTCATGCCGCTCTGGAATTATATGGGGATCCATCCTATAGTTCCCTGTTGCTCTCTCCATGGCAACAACGCGATTAATCAGAATCAACTTGCCAACCAATCAGTACCTTTTGCTCCTGCAGTATAACCGGCTGATTGTTTGAAACTTGCATCGGTCCTGATGTGTGCATAACATACATTTCAGCACATGCACACACAATATAATAAAAAATTTTAGGAACTTCCCAATGGCTCATTGAGTTTAATTAATTGAAAAGCCATACCAAACTGTACAAAGCCTCAAGATGAATTTATATTCTGCACTAAAATAGCCCGTATCATCCAAGATAATTATATATTTAGCCCAAGAACCAAGTTAGGAAAGCATGGGAACAAACAAGATCAGAACGACTATGACATTTCTCCTGTCCCACTACGTGCACAAAATAGATAAAGTTCATCTGGACAAGATCTCGAGGGCACCATCCAACATGCAATCATATTTCAGCAAAGAATCAATAACTACTAGGGAAAATATTCAGCTGAAAAGAAAAAGGTGTTCCTTTAGTAATTAGTAGCAAAATATCTGGTTCTAACTTGTATTTTTAATTATCTACAGAAATAAATATTGCATACAAATTTTGAGTTTCCTATTTAGTAGATGTATTACAAAGTGACATTGACATGAAGAAACTTAATGCACGAGTCATTTTGGACTCAAATTTCCAATTAAATAACTACAAATAAAAAGGCATTTACTTTGAAAATCACTTAGTAGATAGCATTGTCAGCCATAAATGTTTTTCCTTCAACTATATCTTTCCCTCTGTTTATTCCCCTTGCTCAAATTCAGACGGTAATAAACAATTGGTGTAATCTAATTTCATAAGCTCTCAGGCCTGTTGAAGCACATATAAATAACAATGTTATCAGACTTTTCAACCACGGAAACCATGACATCTTATTAGGATCCCATCTTACCCCATGTTAATATATGTATCCCTAGCATTTGACGCTAGCAAGAAGAGTGACAACTTTAACATTTCTCTTACTCTCGTCAGAAACACAATTTTGGCACCACCACACTGCGCTAGCTAACTCAGAACGGACCAGGAACTGTACCTAAGAAATTCCCAGACTACATTGCTCAGTACAGCAGCACAGTCCACTGGCCAATTGAGAAAATCAAACTAGTAGATATCTTGGAATAGAAGCCAGACAGTCCCTTCCAGCAAAATTTAATATGAAAGTAAGCCAACCCCTTCTACAAATAATTGATTTGCCCAGTCACAGTATCAAAACAGCCCTTATGAAACTCAGAAATAACATTCTTTACAACTGGTCTTATTCAAGATAGTTCCTGAATAGTCAGTTTCCTAGAGACTACTGTGAATCTCTCCATCCTTGAAAATCCAAAGCCATCCTTTGCCCTTTCTCCCTCACTCTCCACTCTTTCACCGTCCAGGTTCCCTGGCTCTAATAACAGATACATGTATTTCAGCCCAAACTTAAAATTGCTAGTTTAAACCCTCAACCCACGACCATGCCCTGCTCTTTGTAAGCTCTGGATCATCTCTCAAACTCGACTTTCAAATTCTTGGGCTTCTCTGGACATCAAGATCTCACTCCTGTACTGAATTTACCCCTAAGATTCAGCTACTGTCTGTGATCTGATGTTTAAATTTTCAAGTCACTTTGCTCAATTTACAGCCCGTTCCCACTTTTGCTGCAACTGACAGACTGAGGTAGCCAAGCCCCTGTTGAGCTTGTTATAGGTTACTGAGTTTCTGCTTCAGTTAAAAACTGTTCCTGCTGGGACAAAGTAAACCTCTCCACTGTTTCTGGATCTTATGGTGACCTCCAATTTTGCCACCAACTTTCGGCCCCATAACAACCTGTTGGACCTTCATTCCCAAGGAAATACTCCTCCATCTGTACATCTTCATTGCTCTATTCTAAAGTAGCTTCTGGACTTCACTGGCCCATCATGTTGTCTTAGAACTTGGACTTGTTATCTCCATCCTATTTACTTGATCATAATATCAGGGTAGTACTGAGGGATGACATCGGCTCTGAGGAACAAAACGTGGAATCATTATGGGTAGAGATGAGGAATAGTAGAGGGAGAAAGACACTAGTAGGTGTGGTATATAGGCCCCCAAATAATAATGTTGAGGTAGGGAGGGCTATAAACAAGCAGATAAGGGATGCGTGTAAAAACGGAACGGCAATAATCATGGGGGACTTCAACATGCACATTGACTGGCAGACTCAAGTCGGTAAGGGTGGAATGGAGGAAGAGTTCTTAGAATGCTGTCGGGATAGTTTCCTTGAACAGCATGTTACGGAACCGACGAGGGAACGAGCTATTTTGGATCTGGTATTGTGTAACGAGGTAGGTAGAATTAAGGATCTTATTGTGAAGGACCCTCTTGGGTCTAGTGACCACAATATGGTCGAATTTCTGATTCAGATGGAAGAGGAGAAAGTTTGGTCCCAAACCAGTGTCCTCTGTTTGAACAGAGGGAAATATGATAGGATGAGGGATGAATTGGCTAAGGTAGACTGGGAGAACAGGCTGGCAGGTAGGATAGCTGAGGAACAGTGGAGGATTTTTAAGGAGATCCTTTTCAGTTCTCAGCAAAAATATATTCCAGCAAAAAACAAGGATTGTAAGAAAAGGGAGAACCAGCCGTGGATAACGAAGGAAATAAAGGAGAGTATTAAAATAAAAACAGCTGCGTACAGAGTGGCCAAAAATAGTGGAGAAACAAGTGATTGGGAAAAATTTAAGAAACAACAAAGAGAGACTAAGAAAGCGATAAAGAAAGGAAGGATAGACTATGAAGCTAGGCTAGCAATTAATATAAAAAATGATAGTAAAAGTTTTTATAAATATATAAAAAGGAATAGAGTGGCTAGAGTGAATGTTGGACCCTTGGAGGACGAGAGGGGGGAGTTAATAGTGGGAAATGAGGATATGGCTGAGTCTTTAAATAAGTTTTTTGTGTCGGTCTTCACGGTGGAGGACACAAATAGTTTGCCAAATATTAACGATAGAGGGTTGGCAGCAGGAGAAATACTTAATACAATTAATGTTACCAGAGAGGCAGTGCTGGGTAGACTAATGGGACTGAAGGTGGATAAGTCCCCGGGTCCGGATGGAATGCATCCCAGGGTATTGAAAGAAATGTCAGAGGTAATAGTGGATGCGTTAGTGATTATTTATCAAAACTCGTTGCATTCTGGGGTAGTGCCGGTTGATTGGAAAACGGCTAATGTTACGCCGCTGTTTAAAAAAGGAAGGAGACAAAAGGCGGGTAACTATAGGCCGGTCAGCTTAACGTCTGTAGTAGGGAAAATGCTGGAATCCATTATTAAAGAGGAGATAGCAGGGCATCTGGATAGAAATGGTTCGATCAATCAGACGCAGCATGGATTCATGAGGGGAAAGTCGTGCTTGACGAACATGTTGGATTTTTATGAAGATGTGACGAGGGCGGTTGATGGAGGAGAACCGGTGGATGCGGTGTTTTTGGATTTCCAAAAGGCGTTTGATAAGGTGCCCCATAAAAGGCTACTGAAGAAGATTAGGGCACACGGAGTTGGGGGTAGTGTGTTAAAGTGGATTGGGGACTGGCTATCCGACAGGAAGCAAAGAGTCGGAATAAATGGGTGTTTTTCCGGTTGGAGGAAGGTAACTAGTGGCGTGCCGCAGGGATCGGTACTCGGGCCGCAACTGTTTACCATTTATATAGATGATCTGGAGGAGGGGACGGAGTGTAGGGTAACGAAGTTTGCAGACGACACAAAGATAAGTGGAAAAGTGAATCGTGTGGAGGACGGAGAAGATCTGCAGAGAGATTTGGACAGGCTGAGTGAGTGGGCGAGGATATGGCAAATGGAGTATAACGTTGAGAAATGCGAGGTTATACACTTTGGAGGAAATAATAACAAATGGGATTACTATCTCAATGGAAACAAATTAAAACATGCTACCGTGCAAAGGGACCTGGGGGTCCTTGTGCATGAGACGCAAAAGCCCAGTCTGCAGGTACAACAGGTGATCAAGAAGGCAAATGGGATGTTGGCCTATATTGCGAAGGGGATAGAATATAAAAGCAGGGATGTCTTGATGCACCTGTACAGGGCATTGGTGAGGCCGCAGCTGGAATACTGTGTGCAGTATTGGTCCCCTTATATGAGGAAGGATATATTGGCATTGGAGGGAGTGCAGAGAAGGTTCACCAGGTTGATACCGGAGATGAGGGGTTTGGATTATGAGGAGAGGCTGAGGAGATTGGGTTTGTACTCGTTGGAGTTTAGAAGGATGAGGGGGGATCTTATGGAGACTTATAAGATAATGCGGGGGCTGGATAGGGTGGAGGCGGAGAGATTCTTTCCACTTAGTAAGGAAGTTAAAACTAGAGGACACAGCCTCAAAATAAAGGGGGGTCGGTTTAAGACAGAGTTGAGGAGGAACTTCTTCTCCCAGAGGGTGGTGAATCTCTGGAATTCTCTGCCCACTGAGGTGGTGGAGGCTACCTCGCTGAATATGTTTAAAGCGCGGATGGATGGATTCCTGATCGGTAAGGGTATTAAGGGTTATGGGGATCAGGCGGGTAAGTGGTACTGATCCACGTCAGATCAGCCATGATCTTATTGAATGGCGGGGCAGGCTCGAGGGGCTAGATGGCCTACTCCTGCTCCTATTTCTTATGTTCTTATGTTCTTATGGCATGTGGCATTGCTGGCAAGGCCTGCATTCCTCTCACATCCCTAAATTCCCTCAAGAAGATGGCAGCGAGTTGGCTTCTTAAACCATTGCCATCCATTTTATTTAGTTACGACCACAAACACCGTTAGGGAGCGTGTTCCAGATTTTTGACGGTGAAGGAAAAATGATATATTTCCAAGACAAAATGGTAGGTGTCTTGGTGGGAACTTGCAGGTGGTGGCATTCTCATGCATGTGCTGCCCTTGTTCTTCTATGTGGTCGTGGTAACTGGTGTGGAAGACATTGGCAAAGGATCCTGCATCTACACCAGCATTCTCCAACACAGGGCCTCTGAACTTCTCTGCATTCATCCCTATGGTCCCTTATCTATTCACATTTCTACAATCAGGCTTTTATGCATCCTATATTGCTACATAACCAGGCCTATTTAACTTGTCTTTTCATTTGTCCAGATGCCAATGTATTTTGGCTGCTGCTCTGAACTCGATCCCTACCACTTCTCTGTCTACGTTTTCGTCCCCTTTTCTTTTTACTTCTTAAATATTTCATCCTTTCATTTATCACCTCTCAAGTACTCTCAAATCCTTATCCCAAACATTTATTACTCCTTGACCTTCCTATTCTCCTGTCACAATTCCAAGTTTGACTCCCTCTTCGTTAAGCCTACGACATCCCTCTTGGCATCCTCCAACGAACCATCGAGGTGCTCTTTAATGATTCATTACTAGCAGCAACCCCAACTCCCACCAAGTTGTCCATCCATCGAGTCTGCAATGGGCTAATCTCCTCACTTGACAGGGGGGACAAATGGTCTTCTCCTCCTATTTCTTATCCAACTCATCCTTCTCACTAGTAACCATTCAGCTATCACTAGAACCCACTCTACCTCCCTCGATAAAATGTATTTACTTGTGAACAAGGCCCAGTGAATGACTGCACTGATATTATGCCCTAAATGAATCCTCCCCACCTGGCTATAGCTTCCAACACGAACAATTACAGTAGCATCATGGCTCTCATCCCAAATAACACCTTGGCTTCACTTCCCCCTATTTTGAGCATCTCACCTTGACCCACCCTGCTCACCTCTCACTTAAAATTCACATTCTATACTGCTTACCCATTAAAACATTCGCATCAAGATATCTTCACTGCTTTCCTCCCTCAGCTCCTGTACTAAGCAACTTCTCATCCTTGATGATTTCATCCTCCATCGCAACTCATCATACTCTCTCTCCTGAATTCATTTATTTTCCCTTAATCTCTCCCTCCGTACAAACTCCCCAACACATACTCATGGCCAGCCCCTTAACTGTGCCATCTCATGGGATTGCTACCCCCACGATATTACCACTAATAAGGCCATCTCTGATCACTTTTTTAAGATGATAAGAACTAAGAGCAGGGGTAGGCCATCTGGCCCCTCAAGCCTGCTCCGCCATTCAATAAGATCATGACTGATCTTTTTGTGGACTCAGCTCCACTTACCCGCCTGCTCATCATAACCCTTAATTCCTTTACTGTTCAAAAATTTATCTATCCTTGCCTTAAAAATATTCAATAGCCTCAACTGCTTCACTGGGCAGGCAATTCCACAGATTCACAACCCTCTGTGTGAAGAAGTTCCTCCTCAACTCAGTCCTAAATCTGCTCCCCCTTATTTTGAGGCCATGCCCCCTAGTTCTAGTTTCACCTGCCAGTGGAAACAACTTCCCTGCTTCTATCTTACCTATTCCCTTATAATCTTATATGTTTCTATAAGCTCTCCCCTCATTCTTCTGAATTTCAATGAGTATAGCCCCAGTCTACTAAGTCTCTCCTCATAAGCCAACCCTCTCAACTCCGGAATCAACCTAGTGAATCTCCTCTGCACCTCCTCCAGTGCCAGTATAGCCTTTCTCAAGTAAGGAGACCAAAACTGTACACAGTACTCCAGGTGTGGCCTCATCAGCACTTTATACAGCTGCAACATAACTTCACTGTTTTTAAACTCCATTCGTCTAGCAATGAAGGACAAAATTCTATTTGCCTTCTTAATTACCTGCTGCACCAATTTTTTGAGATTCATGCACAAGGACACCCAGGTCCCTCTGCACAGCAGCATGCTGCAATTTTTAACCATTTAAATAATAGTCCATTTTGCTGTTATTCCTATCAAAATGGATGACCTCACATTTACCAACATTGTACTCCATCTGCCAGGCCCTTGCCCACTCACTTAGACTATCGATATCCCTCTGCAGACTTTCAGCATCCTCTGCACACTTTGCTCTGCCACTCATCACAAATGACTGTACAAAGGTAAACTATTCCAACTGGTCTTTATCTTTGTGTGGTTATCTGTGTCAAAGGTTGCACAATCTTCTTCCAATGCCTCCCACCCAAAACATAAATGGATGGGAATGCACTGACTTCATTCCATTCTGGATTATCTAACATTAGCCAGAGAATCAATTGCAATTGTTTCCCTTTCACCCCATTACCTCTGGTGTTCCCCAAGGATTCTAACCTTGACTCTTACATGCTGCCTCTCAACAAAATCATCCCCAAATGCTGCATCCGTTTTCACATGAAGACTTGCACTTATTTAGCTCTTTTTATGATTACTGGACATCTCAAAAGCATTTTATAGCCAATTAAATATTTTTTCAAATGTAGACACTCCAGTAATGTAGGAAACACAGCACTCAATCTGCACACATCATACTCCTGCAAACAGCAACGTAATAACCTGATAATCAATAACACAAAACCTAATTGAGGGATAACTATTGGCAAGGACACTGGGAAAACTTGCCTGCTCTTTGTCAAATATGTTCTTATGGTGGCATGGAATCTTTTACATCCACCCACATAGACAGATGGGTCCTTGGTTTAAAACCTCATCTGAAAGACAGCACTTACACTCTCAATACTGCACTGGAACGTCAAATCCTAGAGTGGGACTCAAACCCAGAACCTTGTACTCAGAAACGAGAGGGGTACCTCCAGAGTCACAGCTCACATTAAAATATATATTGACAACACTCAGTTCTACGTCACCACAATTTCTCTCAGCCCCAAAACGGTTACACTGTCAGACTGTTTGACAAAATCCAGGAACGGATGAGCAGAAATTTTCATTAAATATCGAGAAGACTAAAGCCATACCCTTTGTTCCACACTGCAAATTCAATACCCAACTCCCAGCAAGATCAAGAGGCTAAACCAGACCATTCATACAAACATATGAAGTTAGGAGGAGTAGGCCACTTGGCCCCTCAAGACTGCACTGCCGTTCAATAAGATCACAACTGATCCAATTGTGGCCTCAACTCCACATTCTGCCTACCCTCCATTGTGTTAGTCAAGAAGCTAGCTACTCTGCCTTAAAAATATTCAATGTCCCTGCCTCCCACCACTCTGGGGAAGAGAGTTCCAAAATCTTATGACTCTCAGAAAAGAAAATTCTCATCTGTCTTAAATGAGAGAGTGCTTATTTTTAAACTGTGTCCTCTAGTTCTAGTCTTTTTTAACTCCAAAGGTTATAAGGAGAGATTTTATTGAACCAGGCTTGTATTCCCTGGAAATAGATGGTAAAGAGACAACTTGATTGAGGTTTTTAAGATTGTGAAAGAAATCTCCGGTAGAGAGAGAATCCTTTCGTACTGTTGAAGGAGTCTTGGTAAAGGAGACGCAACCTTAAAATCAAGATACGGGATTCAGGAGAGAAATTAGGAAACACCTCTTCATGCAAAGGGTGGTAGAAGTATAGAACTCTTTCTTATAAAAATCACTAGATGCTAACTCAATTAATTTTAAATCAGAGATAAGATTTTTATAGCCAAAGATAAGAACATAAGACATAGGAGCCAGAGTAGATGATTTGAATCCTTGAGTCTATTCTGTGATTGAACAGGATCGTGGCTGATCTTCTACCTCAACTTCATCATCTTGATCAACTTCACATCTCTTAATACCCAAAAATATATCAACTTCTGTCTTAAGTATATAGTCAAAAACAGAACTTTCACAACCTTGAGATAGAAAGTTCAAAAAATTCACAACCCTGAGTGAACAAATTTCTCATCTTATTCTGAAACCATAAGCCCTAGTTATGGACTTAGCAGCTAGTGGGAATAGCCTTTCAAAATCTACCCTATCAAGCTCCTTAAGAATTTTATATGCTTAAACAAGATCACCTTTCATTCTAGGGAACATCGACCCAGTCAATACAATTCTCATAGGAAATCCCCTCACACCAGGAATCTGTCTAGTGAACCTTTATTGCGCTCCCTCTCGGGCAGCAGCACTCTTCCTCGGGCAAGACCACCAAATTGTGTACAGCATTCCACCTGTGGCCTCATCAAGACCCAGCATGGTGGCAGTGGTTAGCACTGTTGCCTTACAGCAACAGGGACCTGGGTTTGATTACTAGCTTGGTTTACTGTTTGTGTGGAGTTTGCAAATTCTCTCTGTGTCTTTGTGGGTTTCCTCCAGGTGCTCCAGTTTCCTCCCACAGTCCAAAGATGTGCGTGTTAGTTGGATTTGCCATGGTGAATTGCCCTAGTGTCAGGGGGACTTGCTAGGGTAAATGCATGGGGTTATGGGAATAGGGCCTGGGTGGGATAGTGGTCAGTGCAGACTCAATAGGCTGAATAGCCTCCTTCTACACTGTAGGATTTTATGATTCCATATGCTTACAGGAAGACTTCTTTATTCATAATCCAGTATCTTATGGGAATAAAGGGTAACCTGGTGGCACAGTGGTTAGCACTACTGCCTCACAGTGCCAGGGACCTGGGTTCAATTCCAGCCTTGGGTAACTGTGTGGAGTTTGCACATTCTCCCCATATCTGTGTTGGTTTCTTCCAAGTGCTCCAGTTTCCTCCCACACTCCCAAGGATATGCAGGTTAGGTTGATTGGCCATACTAAATTTACCCTTCGTATCAGGGGAATTAGCAGAGTCAATCTGTGGGGTAACTTGGATAGGGCCTGGGTGGGATTGTTGTAAGTGCAGGCTCAATGGACTAAGAGGCTTCCTTCTGCACTGTAGGGATTCTAGCTTGCTGCACCTGCATATTAATTTTCTGTGATTCATATACATGGGCTCCCAGGCCCCTTTAAATGCCAATATTTCCCCATCACAACAAAATATGCTTTTCTATTTGTCTCAAAGGGGATAATTCCACACTTTCCCACATTACACTCCATCCGACACCTCGTTGTCCACTCACTTTAGCTATGTATCTTTGAAGCTTCTTTGCGTCCTCCTCGTATTGCCAACAAGATTGGATACGTTACGCTCAATTCACTCATCTCAGAGCCACAATTACTTTCACTGAAGTCTTCCTTTTTAGATACTTAGAGAAGCTCAATTAGTAAGTGCATAAAAAGATATGAAGCCAAAGTAGGTGGATGAATTTGAGATGTAGATTAGCTACTAAATGGCATAACATTGACAACATGCAGAATAGCCGACTTGGGTTACAATAACTCTCAAAACGTCAAATTAAAGTTATTCCAACCATACAGGAGCAAATAAGACCATAAAATATAGGAGCAAAATTAGGCCATTTGGACAGTTGAGTCTGCTCCGCCATTCAATCATGGCTGATAAATTTCTCAACCCCATTCCCCTGCTTTTTCTTTGATCCCATTACCAACCAAGAACCTATCTCTGTCTTAAATGTACTCAATGACCTGGCCTCCACAGCCTTCTGTGGCAATGAATTCCATCGATTCACCACCCTCTGGTTGAAGAAATTCTTCCTCATCTCAATTCTAAAGGATCATCCCTTTACTCTGAGGCTGTGCCCTCGGATCTTAGTCTCTCCTACTAATGGAAACAACTTCCCCATGTCCATTCTATCCAGACCTTTCATTATTTTGTAAGTTTCAATGATTTCTCTCCTCATCCTTCTATACCCCATTGGATGCTATCTCATTTGATAATACTACTCTTATGGCCTGTGGATGGTCAAAGCTACCTCACCTGGACTAAAATTAACCAAAACAACAATAATAAGGGCACATCATCCACCACCTTCAACATCACTTCCTCTACCACTTACACACAGTAGCAGTCATGTGCACAACATACCCATACACAAGATGCACTTCAGCAACTCACCAAGGCTCCGACAGCACCTTCCAAACCCATGACCTCTACACCTAGAAGACCAAGGGCAGCAGATGCATGAGACCACTATCACCTGCAAACACCCCTCCAAGGCACACATCTCTCTAACCTGGAACTACATTGCCATTCTTTCACCCAAGTCAAAAACCTGGAATTTCCTTATTAACAGTATTATGGATTTACATATACCATGATGGACTGCAGGAGCTCAAAAAGGCAGCTCACTGGCACCTCAAAAACAATTACGATAGGCACTAAATGTTGGCCTTGGCAGTATTCACAACTTATGAAATAAAAATGTACCGTCCTTTCCTTAAATGGGTATTTCCACTCTAACTTTGGAAAAACTGCCATGCTAATTTTCTCCATCCTAAAGGGATGAAACCAAGGTACTATTCCAGTCACCCTTCTGTATTACTGATCAAAAGTCTTTAAGCATCATCAGGCATTTTTACTGTTGGGGCATAACAATTAAGCCCCATTTGCTCCTCATCTGACATTCATTGATGCTTGCTTCCAACAAGGGCCAACAACAGTTGCACACAGGAAAGCTGACCAATTTTCCTCTTCTATCTCAGGTGAAATATAGCACTTCCTAATACAGTGGAGTGCAGAGATGGAGCCTTGGACTTTTATATCCCGTGTGGCTTAGGTTATCACTTTAAAAAAAACTTGCTGGGTAAATTGCAATTATTGTCTTGTAAATATTTTTTTTAATCAAATGTAGATCACACTGTTTTGTTTAATTCCAGATAATGTCCAGAAGACTCAATATCCTAATATCAACTAGACCACATACGGTCCAAGCCCTGAAAAACAAGCAACCAAAAAAAATCACAATTTGAGTTTTAAAGCAGCCTATTTCATAAAATTAAAAGGGAAGACAACTAATTATTTGCAATATTCTAACATTATGCAAGGCAGGCATTTATGAAACATTACAGAATATAAAATTGCAAGGTAACATGAATCTACTTCCAAAGACATTTTCCATTAAGAAGTCTCACAACACCAGGTTAAAGTCCAACAGGTTTATTTGGAATCATGAGCTTTCGGAGTGCTCACTTGATGAAGCAGCAGCGCTCCGAAAGCTCATGACTACAAATAAACCTGTTGGACTTTAATCTGGTGTTGTGAGACTTCTTATTGTGCTCACAACCTGACATCTCCACATCATGATTTTTCCATTAAAGCATTGCCTACATAGTCATGTCTTTCAAAATGATTTCAAATCATATAACCGCCATTTGGAACTCCTACATTTTTAGGTGATTGGGAGAGAAGAGAGAACTTGCTCTCATACAAAATGGGTTTACATTGTAGAAGCCACTAATAATTATGGAAGTGTTTCATGTCAGAATTGACATATCCTAGCAGTTGAACACAAAAACAGATATGGCAGAATAACAGGATGAAAAATTGTTCAATTAACAAAAAAAATTACAATAAATATTTCATATCTACACAAGTAGATTATATATCTTTATATTGTTTTAGCTTTAAATATACCTTCTCCAAAGCAAACAGCAGAACCATAATTCTATTCAAACAAATGTTTCTTGACTGATCTTGTGCTGTCCTCCTCAGCTAACTTTAAACACCAACAAACTGGCATTGAGTTGTTTGCAATTTTACCTCCTCTCCTCATACCTCCTGAAAGGTGGTCTTTTTGAGTAATGGGGGGGGGGGCGGGGGAAGAGAAAAGAAAGTCTAAAATATATATTTCCCTATTACAATATGTAAAGTCATGCATGAGCCTAAATACTACCCAGTTTAGGTAGGCCTTTTAAAGATATGTTGCATCTTTAAATGTAAATTAAAGGAAACATCACAAGTTCAAAAAGCAAAAAAAAACACAAATTGTTGCATGCGTTACACTCCATCAGATAAACTTCAGCATTTAAAATATTGTAACTGCACTGCATTGTACATTATGACCACTCTTGCTCCTCCTCTTGAATAACCTTCTAGAAATGTTAGTATCTCGATCTCGAAGAGTCCAATAAGATCTGCAATAAACAACATCATCTTACCTGCCCATTCATTAAATAGACCTCAAATTTCACTGATTTGAAACTCGATTTACAAACTGCACACAGTGTTAACCCTCCTGACGTCAGTCTTTGACTCCAACTCACCTTAACCTTTTTTCTTCTCGATTGCCTTCGGGTCCCGTGCTCCTTCCTTTTGCAATGACAGTTCATTTAAATTAACGGCATTTTACCTTACATTGCTTAAAGATCCTACAACTCCACATTAAAAAAAAAATCACACCCGAGTTGGATTAAGCTCTTGCATGAAAAGTTCCTGATGCAACATGGCTGCCCTTCATCCTCAGCTATCCTAGCACACTTGCACTACCATCAATGGAGGCGGGTGAGAACGTAGGGGACAGATGAGAGAGAGAAAAATATAGAGCAGACACCAAACTTGGCCGCTTCTTTGTTTTTCTCCCCCCACCAGAAAATCCCAAATGCGGCTCAATAACCCCCACCCCCCCTCCCCAAATATCTCAATACCCCTGCATTTCCATGCTGCTCCACAGCACTATTGGCTGGTTGTCCTAGGCCTAAGCTGGTGGGGTGGGCAGTACCTCCTTCCTCCACTACCCCCTCCTTACACACACAAAAAACGCACTCTATTTTGCCAAAAGTATTTTTTTCAGACACAATGCAAAGAAAATGTAGTAGCATCCGCCGGCCTTGATTTCAATATTGACCGTGCGGGTTCGGCATATTTTTTTTATCCTTCCCTCTCTCTCTCTCCGTGTGTGTCTGTGCACTTACCGACTTGTCTTGTTGTTGGTGACAGCCCGGCCGCTCTCAGCCAATCAGCGTTCGCTCCTCTCCCACCCCCCCCCCTCCCCTACCGGCCGGCAGCAGGCGCGAGCCGCCGCCGCGAGCCCCCCTCCACGAGCTCGAGCCGAGCTGCCGCTGGCCAACGGTCACCGGCTCCCTCCCTCCCTCCCTCCTTCCAGCCAGCTCTGCCTCTACATCTCACACATCCACCGTCCTCTGTGCATTGAAAGTAAATCGTGTTAAAATAGTTATTTTATTATTCGCCCCCCCCCGACTTACTTTCTTGCTTTACCCCCCAACTCCGCGCCATTCTGCGTCACTTCCGCCATCTTAGGTTTCACCCAAGACCCCTGATCACTTTTTGTAATTTAAAAAAATTATATAGTTAGTCAAGTACGATCATGTCAACTGTTTTTTTTTCTATTGTGACTGATATCCTGGGCCATCGATATGGGGGGGTTAAACAAAATGGAGCACCCTTTTACAAGAGGGTTGTCTGCCATTGTGGCTCCTGACATGTCTTCTTTGCGCCTCCATTTTACCCGTGATCACATTTAAAAACGTGTATGTCACTTTTGACTTCCATTGGCCACACACCTTTTAAAAGCCTAATGTCTTGTCAGTTCCTGTTTGCAGGAGGCTCCAGCAAAAACCTGCCTCTTGGGTTTGCTAGAAGAGCCCAAATCATGGGGGAAAAAAGCTCTCTCGACCAGAGAGGAATACAAATGGCACCCTGAGGGACTGAGCCCATTTTATTTGGCTTGATCCCTGCTCCTTTAAATTCAAAATAATCCAGCCTCAATGACATTTTGAAGTGCCGACTGGGGCACTTTGACATCAGTTTGTGTGTCCACGGATTACAACACGATATGAGAAATAGCAAAAATGAGATGGGGATGTAGAGAAATCTCAGTCCCTAAATAAGTTCGAGGGTTAGGTTTTCGAGAGGCTGCTGGGCGGTACAGGGGTGTAGGAGTGCGGGGGACTGTATAAATCAAGACTTCAGGTCTGAACGAAACAAAATGGATGGGTTTAGCTATTCTTCCTGGTTTAAACATAGTCCGTGCTAGAACAAAATAACTATGTGAGAATAAAACAAATGCAATCAGTAAACCTTGATGGCTTTATTTCCCCATTATTTATTTCATCGGTACTTTATATTTAGAAATAGCGAGTTCTTGGGAGGATCAGAAACCCATTTTCGTTTTTGAAGACCTTATACTTTGCAACTAATTAATCTTTGTGTCTTTTTAACGCGCGTTTGATGTATGTTGTCTTCCCTTGGTTACACAAAACGAGAGGAAGCCCATCAAGAGACAGACACCGACTGCGCAAAAGCAACGTTTTATATTTTAAAGATATGCTACGTAAAGTAAATATTCTCTCTCCCTCTCTCTCTCTCTCAATCAATCAGCCCCTAATCTTCGAGTCCCGATGCACAGTTGAGCTATTTTGTACTCGGCCAGGACGGGCAACATCAGCCGACTAACGTTAGGTACATTTAATTTTCATAAGGATGAACTTCTTTTCGCAGCGGTTTTTTTAAGTTTGCCCTTGACATATATAAAACTAACAAGTTTAGAATGCAGCCGTTTTCTGAAGCACCATGATGTGTTGCAACGCAATATTTCTTCGTTAAGTCGCAGAATATATAGTTTTATCCCGTCATAAGCTAACTGTAGCTTGGTTGACAAAATGGACGAAAGGGAAATACCAATACGCCTAGATGTACAAATTCAGGTCAAACATCCCTGTCTGTAACTTTGGGTGGTGAAGATCCACGATATTATACGGTTATTCCAACCTGTTCTCAACTTGCACAATCCACAGTATGTATTAATACATTAGTCTATTGGTACTTTGCCGTACATGACAAATAACAACAACATCTTGCATTTATGTAGCCCCCTGAACAATAAAACGTGTCAAGAGTCTTTATGGAAGCGTTATCAAATAATCTTTGACACTAAAGCAATAAAAAAGTCTCGTGAGAACACATAAATCTAGGGACTGAATTCAATATCCCTGAATCTTCAACACGCATGGACACAATTTGCACTGGTGGCACATGACTGAATCTTCACCCTAAGAAAACTTCCTCTGGGTAGAAATATTGTGTGTAAAATTATCCTCATGAACCCCAAATTTGTCCTCTGTAAAATAATGTTAAATTACAGCTGTAAAACATCTAGTGAAATAAAACATCTAGTGGAGACTTGGTAATCTTATCTAAGGTCTGAGGAGCAAATAGCTGATAAAGTTGGTATAAGAGTAAAGAGTAAAGCTATATTTATCCCACAATGAAGTATTAAACTCATATTTTGCCTCTTCCAAAACCATTAAAATCAGTTAGAAAATGGTAGCATCGCAGTGATATTTAACTAGTATTTCAAAGGCATGGACTTATGCTCAGACGATTTTAGTCAAATCTCACCATGACATCTGGGGGAATTTAAATTCAATTAATTAAAATCTTGAATAAAATGCTAGTCTCATTAATAATGATCAGACAATAAAGTAACAGATTGTCATAAACATCTGCCTCACTAATCTCCTTCGGGGAAGGAAATCTGCCATTCTTATCCAGCCTGGCCTACATGTGCTCCAGATCTCAAGGGAGAGCTATCCACTGAGCCATGGATAACATATACACCAGGGTCACTGAGGGCCAATGGCACAGCAGCTGAAACTCAGCTAATTTAGCATAGAAACTGAACTGAACCAGTCATGCAAATGATGTGGCTACAAGAGCAGCTCAGAGGATGGAAATTTAATGCAGTGTAACTCACCTCCTGACACCATCCAGGACATAGCTGATTGGCACACAATTCAACACCTTAACATCCACTTCCTCCATCATAGATGCACAGTGGCAACAGTGTGTACCATTTACAAGGGGCAGCATGGTGGCACACTGGTTAACACTGCTGCCTCACAGCACCAGGGATCCGGGTTCGATTCCCGGCTCAGGTCACTGCCTGTGTGGAGTTTGCACGTTCTCCCTGTGTCTGCGTGGGTTTCCTCTGGGTGCTCCGGTTTCCTCCCACAGTCTGAAAGACGTGCTGGTTAGGTGCATTGGCATGCTAAATTTTCCCTCAGTGTACCCGAACAGGCACAGGAGTGTGGCAACTAGGGGATTTTCACAGTTACTTTAATGCAATGTTAATGTAAGCCTACTTGTGAGTAATAAATAAACTTTAAGATGCACTGCAACAAGTAACCAAGGCTCCTTCAACAGCACCTGCCAAACCTGCAAACACTACCACCTAGAAGGGCAAGGGCAGCAGATGCATGGGAACACTGCCACCTGCAAGTTCCTCTCCAAGCCACATACCATCCTGATTTATAATTATATCATCATTCTTTCACTATTGCTAGGTCAAAAGTCTGGAAATCCCTTCCTAACAGCACCATAGATTTACCTACACCACATAGATGGCAGTAGTTCAAGATGGCAGCTCACCACCACATTTTCAAGGGCAATTAGGGATGCACAATACAAATGCTGGCCTACCCAACAACACCTATGACCCATGAGAGAATAAAAAGAAATGAAATGACTAGGGATTAAAAGTAGGGCCTTCCTGGTCTGCATAGCAGCATATTTACCAAATTAATCATCAGCAAGCCCTTCTAAAAAATATGTCATGAGGGTATTAGGGTAAATAAGGAATTTATTTCAACTGGCTAGTGGGTCAGTAACCAGAGAACACAGATTTAAGACAATTGAGTAAACAATGGGAAATTAGATGAGACATTCTTTTATGCAGTGAGTAGATTTATTCTAGAAAGCTTTGTCTGAAAGGGTAGCAGAAGCAGATTTAATATTTTCTTTAAAAAAAGGAATTAGATAAAGAGCACAAGAGTGGGACTGATCAGATAGATCTTTCAAAGATCCAGCACAGGCACAATGTGCCAAATGGCCTCCTTATGTGCTGTACAATTCTATAATTATGTAACTGGCTTAATAAATGAGTAATGTGTGGCTAACTCTTAACTGTCCTCTGAAATGGCACATTGGATTTGATTGTGCAAAAATGCCAAAAAAGCACTGGGGGTATACTCACATCACATGGACTACAAGTGGTTCAAGAAAGTAGTTTACTGCCACCTTTTCAAGGGCATTTCACAATGGGAAATAAATGCTAGCTTTGCTTGTGAGACTCACATCCCAAGTAAAGTTAAATGAAACAAGCTGATCTAAACCATGCCAGCATATATCCTGGCATTGTTTACTCAATTGTCTTAAATCTGTGTTCTCTGGCTACTGACCCACTAACCAGTTGAAATAAATTCCTTATTTACCCTAATACCCTCATGACATATTTTTAGAAGGGCTTGCTGATGATTAATTTGGTAAATATGCTGCTATGCAGACCAGGAAGGCCCTACTTTTAATCCCTAGTCATTTAATTTCTTATATTGAGGAAGTATGGTAACCATCACTCTCCAGCATGATAGGAGATGCATGTAAGTTGCTAATACTTAATCCAGAATTCCATGTTTTTGCCAGGAACATAAAATTTGCTGTTGATATGCTTCCAGCATCCAGTTTCAATCCACATAGGCAGTAGAAAATAAAAGTTGCTAAACTTTGTGTACCCAACTGTGGAGCTCTGTTTGCAGGCAGCATTCCTACCTATATCATCATGGTTTGGGTAGTAGGTGAATTTATAATATGAGAAATATATTTCTGAATGACAAAGCATTAAAGCTTTGGAGAGGAGAATTCATGACAATAAGTGATGGTAGAGATCGACCAAAGAAAGATGGCCTATTAATAGGGCATCATCTCAGAGTTGTAATTCTTCATCATCTTAAAGTTAAATAACTTTTTCCACCTTCAGGTTGGGTTGCCGACTGATTCTTTTCCCGCTCATGAAGGTTGTGACATACAAGGCTCCCTGTTCCATAGATCTAGTACCTAATCCAGATATCTACCTTTTCTATGCAAAACTGGACAGTGCATATCCTGGGATCTCAATAGCTAAATCTGACAATGTTGTCATCCATCATTTTTCTGCACATACTTTCAACAAGACCTACTAGGTAGCAATCAAGAGCAAAAACCTAAATTGATCTCTTCCGCACAACACCTGCCACCCTCTCGTAGCCTAGGAACTTTGAGGCAATTGTAATGTGTCCACCCACTGCATCTGAAATCGTTTTAACTTAACCTTAATGCCATCCTTATCTGCATACCTAAACACTATGTCAACTCAGATATAAGTGGCTTCTATTTACTTAGATCCAGGTCCACTTTATCCTCTTCAGGAAATGAATGCCCCCACCATTGTCATGGTGCTAACTGGAGCAGGAGCAGACAAAGCAAGGAGTGATGTGATACCATGTAACTGACTGCTTCCAGGGCAGCCTAATAGGGAACAAAGTAAATACAGCAAAAATTATAATTCTTTCAAGACCCTGGCCTATTTTTCCCAGTGTCTTTCTGGCTCTGTATAGAGCTAACAACATTGAAAAATGTCAAGATTGATATTTTTGATTTGGAAAAAAGGACAGAAATCTAACTTAAATGTGTGGAACTATGTTTATTTTTCTCTTCCAATTTTTGCCCCTCCTGAAGGCCTTATTGTTCATGCTTCTGTATAGAACACTGCTCATTTGGGTCTCACCACTTTGGTGTTCTTTAATAATTGCTGAAATAATCAATTATTTTCAATCATTAAAATGTGAATGGTGGATCCACTTTACCTACTTAGTAAATGCATTATCTACTTCAGTCTTTCAGATGAAGCATTAAACCAAAGTTTAACTAAACATTAAACCTGCCCTTTCTGGTGTATTTAAAAGATTTGAGGCATCGAGGCAGCATTTTGAAGAAGAGCAGGGAAGGCCCGTCCTGCAGCCCGCCCCCAACCCCCCCGCCCCATGTCCAGCTAAAATTTTCCCCCCCAACATTGTAGAATGTGCTAAGTCAGGACTCTAAAAAGGAAGAGCTGTAGGTGTATCAGGGGTCTTTACTTAAAGATTAGTTTATTTACACTATTTACAGTATGTACAGAGCTTTTCCTCTGTGTCTGGTATAATTTTTCCCAGAGTTCTTGGAACCTGCATTTTTAAACGGCAGCCCATTAGGAGTTCAGTCAGAGAGAATCCTTTGGCTAGGGTTTTGGCTGCAGGAGGGCTGAAGGCCGATCCCTATTCTTGTACATCAGATTCATACTGGTTGGCAGTGCTTCCTCAGCGGGTGAATAGGGGAGCGGGTAACATGGGAGATACCATCATTAATGGTGAACTGCTGAAAATAATTGTTTGCAAATTAGGGCCCATCATCTGAAATAATTTCATCCAGGGACTGATGGATGGAAAAAACGGTCTGCAGCATCCTTATGATGGACTTTGATGTAGCTGTATGAAACCCGATCATCTCTTAACTATCGAGAATAAGAACCATAATAAATGTATTGCTGTGGAAATCAAAGAGGTCCAGCCCTAACTTTTGCCAATGATGATGAGAAAAGATTGGTGGTACCAGGGGTTCCTTTGGTGTTGGTGTGACAGGATAGGACAAAATCCTGGACTGCTTGTGTGATGCCTGGGTACTACACTGTTTGCAGTGCTCTTGCTCTGAACTTAGCAATGCCTAGGTGACCTCCACCAAGGCTGTGAAGGATATCTTGACATATGACCAAATTATGGTCGTAAACTAGAAAGTCATCCACAATGGTCAACCACAATTAAAAAATTGCCCCTTAATGTCCTGAGATGCGTAGGTTAGAGGGAGTAGCGGGTAAATATGTAGGGATATGGGGTTAGGGCCTGGGTGGGATTGTGGGTCAGTGCAGACTCGATGGGCCAAATGGCCTCTTTCTGCACTGTAGGGTTTCTATGATTTCTATGAATGGTCAGATGGGCTCATGGCTCTGAATATTTGCAGATGAGATGGTTGGTAGGGCTATATTTAGACTGTTCTTGGCGAACTTCCTCACTTGAATGCATTCAAAATTCTTTTTGGGCACATTGAACATCCTGGAATTTTGTAGTGGATATGGGTAGTAGGCACATGACAATTGAGGAAAATGCTTCTATGTCTGACACCGATGTAGAACCAAAGATGACTGTGTGGTTGACCATGGCTGTGCAGAGAGTATGAGCCATGGTTTGTGACTTTCCTGGGACATCGATGGCTGTATACTGGTACCGCATCAACTAGAGGTGAAATCGTTGTATATGGAATTGAGGAGTGTTATGAGGAGCTTGAGGTCTATTTCCACTTGAAAGGGCAGCCCAATAAGATAATCAAAAAAACGCTTGACAGGTCATGCCTCTTTCTCAACAGTGGCATACCTTCGTTCAGTTTTCTATCACCATTATTTTGTAACTGTATGAGAACATATTTAAGGCCAAGGCCAGTGGTGGAAGCATCAGCAGCAAAAATCACAAGCAAACTTGGGTTGTAGTGCGCCTGGACATCTGAGGAGACTAGTTGATCTTTAATGGATTGAAGGGCCCATGAGTTGTTCTGTGCCCCAAAACCATTGTTGCCCTTTCTGCAGGAGGGGTCTTAAGGGCTCCATGAGTGTGACCAAGTTAGGGATAAACCTTTCCTGGTTCACCATCCCAAGAAAACGTTGAATGTTGGTGATGCAGGTTGGGTTGGGGAAACTTTGCAATGGCCTTTGTTTTCTGTGGATTGACCATATTACCATGCCATTGGTTGATGTGCCCTATGAATTTTATGTTGGTTTGGCGAACTCACAGTTGTCATTTAGCATGAGGCCTGCTTCATGGAGAGCCTTGAGAACCTCTCTTACCCTGTGGTTGTGTTTCTCTCTTATAGAACCATGTATGAGGATGGCATTCATGTGACAGATAAAACCTTGTTTGCCCTCAAGGATTGTTGACATGGTGTGTTGGAATATCTTGGTGTTTCCTGTTTCCTGTGCTGTACTGTTCTTTGTTCTTTGTTTTTTCTTTATCTCAGGGGCAGCCAAAATACCAAAAGGAAGGCAATTAAAGCAAAATTGACCAAAAGGCATAATAAAGGTTGTTAGCAGCCTAGATTCCTTATTGAGGGGTATTTGTCAAAACTTGCTGCTGGCATCGGGCTCAGTAAAAAGGACAACATTAACAATCTTGGCCAAAATGTCATCTACCGATGCCATCAGGTGGACTTCCCCCGGTACAGCTTTATTAAGCTGTGGAAGATCCCCACAAAGCTAGAGGCGGCTATTGGGATTAGTAACAGTTATCAGACCAGGACACCGCAGGCTGGTTGTGTGACTGGGGAAAAGGCAGTCACCTCCCCCTTACGTTAGGGTCTTCTGATTTATTCGGTGGCCAGGAGCAAGAGAGTGTGACTGTGAGTATGTGGGACCCAGAAGCTAGAAGTGGAGAAACCTCAGCCTTTGCTATTGTTCAGCAGGCTTGAGGTTTTTGCAGCCTGTATAGACAAAAGTGGTTGTTGCAGGGTGGATGAGAAACGGAAAGTGACACCATGGTACAAGATGTCATTCAGCGGGGGAAGTTAATAGAAATGTAGTGGTGTTTGGCGATAGTATAGTGATGGGGATAGATACAGTTCTCTGCAGCCAAAATTGGGATTCCAGACAGCTGTGTTGCCTGTCTGGTGCCAGGGTTCAGGACATCTGCTCTGGGCTGGAACGGAACTTGCAGTGGGAGGGCAAGGATCTAGTGCATGTGGCCCATGTAGGTACCAATGACATTGGTAGAACTAGAAAAGAAATTCTGCTGAGGGAGTATGAGAAGCTAGAGACTAACTTAAAAAGCAGAACTTGAAAGGTAATAACCTTCTACAAATATATAAAGGGCAAAAGAGAGAGTAGGGCCTCTTAAGGATCAACAAGGTCATCTATGTGCGGATCCACAAGAGATGGGTGAGATCCTAAATGTATATTTCTCATCAGTATTTACTGTTGAGAAAGGCATGGAGGTTAGGGAACTTGGGGAAATGAACAGTGATGTCTTGAGGAGTGTACATATTGCAGAGAAGGAGGTACTGGAAGTCTTAAAACGCATCAAGGTAAATAAATCCCTGGGACCTGATGAAATGTATCTCAGGACGTTGTGGGAGGCTAGGGAGGAAATTGCGGGTCCCCTAGTAGAGATATTTGAATCATCAACAGCCACAGGTGAGGTGCCTGAAGATTGGAGGGGAGCAAATGTTGTGGCTTTGTTTAAGAAGGGCTGCAGGGAAAAGCCTGGGAACTACAGACCGGTGAGCCTAATGTCTGTAGTGGGTAAGTTGTGAGAAAGTATTCTGAGTGATAGGATCTACAGGCATTTAGAGAGGCAAGGACTGAGTAGGGACAGTCAGCATGGCTTTGTGAATGGAAAATCATGTCTCACGAATTTGCTTGAGGTTTTTGAAGGAGTAACCAAGAAGTTAGATCAGGACAGTGCAGTCGACGTTATCTACATGGACTTTAGCAAGGCCTTTGATAAGGTACCGCATGGTAGGTTATTGCATAAGGTTAAATCTTACGGGATCCAAGGTGAGGTAGCCAATTGGCTTGATGATAGAAGACAGAGAGTGGTTGTAGAGGATTGTTTGTCAAACTGGAGGCCTGTGACCAGCGGTGTGCCTCAGTGATCCGAGCTGCTATTTGTTATTTACATTAATGATTTGGATGAGAATTTAGGAGGCATGGTAAGTAAGTTTGCAGATGACACCAAGATTGGTGGCATAGTGGACAATGAAGAAGGTTATCTAGGATTGCAACGGGATCTTAATCAATTAGGCCAGTGGGCCGATGAATGGCAGATGGAGTTTAATTTAGACAAATGTGAGGTGATGCATTTTGGTAGATCGAACCAGGGCAGGATCTACTCAGTTAATGGTGGGGCATTGGGGAGAGTTATAGAACAAAGAGATTTGGGAGTACAGTTTCATAGCTCCTTGAAAGTGGAATCACAGGTGGACAGGGTGATGAAGAAGGCATTCAGCATGCTTGGTTTGAAGTTGTACAAGACATTGGTGAGGCCACACTTGGCCTACTGTGTACAGTTCTGGTCATCCTATTATAGAACTAGGATATTATTAAACTAGAAAGAGTGCAGAAAAGATTTGCTAGGATGCTATTGGGACTTGATGGTTTGAGTTATAAGGAGAGACTGAACAGACTGGGACTTTTTTCCCTGAAGCGTAGGAGACTTAGGGGTGATCTTATAGAGGTCTATAAAATAATGAGGGGCATAGATAGGTAGGAGTCAACATCTTTTCCCAAAGGTAGGGGAGTCTGAAACTAGAGGGTATAGGTTTAAGGTGAGAGGGCAGCGATACAAAAGGGTCCAGAGGAGCAATTTTTTCACTCAGAGCGTGGTGAGTGTCTGGAACTATCTGCCAGAAGCAGTAGTAGAGGCAGGTATAATTTTGTCTTTTAAAAAGCATTTAGACAGTTACATGGGTAAGATGGGTATAGTGGGATATGGGCCAAATGTGGGCAATTGGGACTAGCTTAGTGGTAAAACTGGGCAGCATGGACAAGTTGGGCCGAAAGGCCTGCTTCCATGCTGTAAACCTCTATGACTCTGTAACCACTGAATTACTACCTGAGTCATGAGAAAATTGGTGTAGCATAAATCAGATTAGAGAGTCAAAAGCATGGCTGAAAGATTGGTATGGGAGAAATTGGAAGCCAAACCAGAATTGTACTGGGACAAGTATTCTGGCAAGTCATACAACCAGGGCAGTAAAGAAGGCTTTAAACTAAATAGTGGGGGCAAGGAATCAAGTTTGGGAAGATGTGATAAATTAAACAGAGAAGACAAAGCATGGTGGAAATAAGGGAAATGATTATCAGAACGTGGCAGGAAGTAACAGAGTGTATAAACCTAAGAGTGCACCTGCAGATAAGGCTAGAGGTTACAAAAAACTAAAAAGACAGAACCAAAGGCTGAGTATCTAAATTCATGTAGCATTCGTAACAAAGCAGAATAATTGACAGTTCAAATAGAAATAAATATGTATGATCTGATAGCCATTAGAGACATGGTTGCAGGATGACGAAAACCTGCATCTGAATAGTCAAGGGTACATGCTGTTTAGGAAGTATATGAAGCTAGAAAAATGTGGAGGGGTAGCTCTTAGTTCCGGAGATCAAGATGTAGAATCAGTTTGGGTACAGTTCAGAAATAGTAACGGTAAGAAGGCACTTGTGGGAGTGATTTATAGGCCCCCAATAGCAACCACAAAGAAGCACGGTGTATACAGTAAGAAATAATGGGGACTTATGAGAAAGATACAGTAATAACCATGGATGATTTGATTCCACATATATATTGGGCATGTTTTCATTATCACTCCATGTACCTCAATGCAAGCATCATTGGCCATGGTACTTCCTGTCTCACTTGCCCAGTTAGAACATCCAGGACAATATGGCAGAGGAAAGGGCTCAGTGCCAATCCTTAGAGTAACTCAGTTTTGACTTTGAAATTCTCAGTCCCCCACACTGCTTCTTACTCTTGTCTGGAACTCTTTTTACATGTCTTGCTGTTGGACGTACTTCTCAGGGACTTCATGAATTCGAGCACATCTCCAACCTTCCTCCCTAATGGGCAGTCATAAGTCTTTTCTAGCTTGATGAATACAATTTTCATGTTCTATTGGCCTTCTTGATATTTCTGTATCACTTGCTTCAAAACAAAAATGGTTGGTGAGAGTGGCTCAGAAGGAATAGGAAAGGGAAAGAGAATTCCAGCTCTGAAAATTGGAAATGAAGCTAGCAGCTCAAAGGAAGAAGGAGATCTTACAGCTGGAAGCTGCGAGGGAAAATCTCTCTCCGGTAGCACCTCATATCTCTCCACCCCAGAACCACTCTTTGAGGCCCTCAAGTACACCAAATCCATTACAAAATTCACAGTGACATGGAGTCATTTTTTGCTATTTTTGAGAAAACAGCAGGACAGCTAAAATGGCCATTAGATATCTGGCTATTTTTAATTCAAGAGCAGCTGTCTGAGACAGTCCAAGAGGTCTACTCCTTGCTGACTCCTGATGTGTCCATGAACTATGAGCAGACCAATGCTGCCATCTCCTTGGAAAGACGGAGGATGAGGGGAGACTTAATAGAGGTGTATAAAATTATGAAAGGCATAGATAGGGTGAACGGTGGGAAGCTTTTCCCCGGGTCGGTGGTGACGTTCACGAGGGGTCATAGGTTCAAGGTGAAGGGGGGGAGGTTTAACACAGATATCAGAAGGACATATTTCACACAGAGGGTCGTGGTGGCCTGGAATGTGTTGCCGGGCAAGGTGGTGGAGGCGGACACACTGGGAACGTTTAAGACTTATCTAGACAGCTATATGAACGGAGTGGGAATGGAGGGATACAAAAGAGTGATCTAGTTTGGACCAGGGAGCGGCGCGGGCTAATTGTTCCTGGTTTCTCGTTTCAAGGCTTCATTCTACGATCATCTTGCTGGTGCCAGTACAGAGTGAGACTGCGGATAGTTGGGAACCTGTCTCGGGGGCAGGGGATTCATATGGTGTTCGTGGAAGTGGAAATGACTAGGGTTGGGAAGCATTTTCCGACCGGGGCCATTGTGATCTCCTGGACTCGTTTCGATCGCCTCAGGGGGTCGGAGAGGAATTTCCCAGATTTTTTTTCCCCATATTGGCCCTGGGGTTTTTCACTCTGGGTTTTCGCCTCTCCCTGGAGATCACATGGTCTGGAATGGGGGGGTGGGGGTAAGTTAATAGGTTGTAATGAACAAAGCATCGTAGCTGTGAGGGACAGCTCGGTGGATAGGATATTGGTATGTAGATAGGCTGGAAAATTGGGTGGGGATCCTGGATTCAGGATTCAATCCTGGACCGGGGAGCGGCGCGGGCTTGGAGGGCCGAAGGGCCTGTTCCTGTGCTGTATTGTTCTTTGTTCTTTGTTCTTTGTTCTATGTGCCTACAGGCCAACAATTCTGGAAAGCTCGTAAGAAGCTCTAACACATATGTACCAAGTTTGAACAGCTGAAACTAATACAGTTAATACTAATGGTGATGCGCGTTATCACACACGAGGCTTGAGATGCTCAAGGAAATAAAGGCTTTTATTTACTATTACAACGAAGCTACCATGTATAGTACACGATCCCAGACTGAGGGGTCCCAGACAGAGCAGTGACCTTTATACCTCTCCCAGGAGGCGGAGCCCGACTGGGATGTACCATAATAACTATAATACAGGTGTAACAGCCCAACCCTAACCCCAACAGCAACAAGTAGAACAACCCATCCCTAACCCCAACAGCAACATATATACATACTCGTAGTACTGGCCAGACCATGGCTCAGTACTACCTACTGGGAACCAACGATGATTCACCACATTCACCCCTCCTTTGAAGATAAAGGCCGGCGGGGTACAAAAAAAACAGAATAATTTGTCATCAGTCTATAAGTTCAGACGGTCAGGGGGACCGCACCGTCGTTGTGACCTCCTCAACACCGGTGATGACACCGGAGTAGGCACTCGCGGTGGCGTTCTCCCCAAGGCGATGTCCAACGGTTCCTCCATAGTCTCACGGACCGGCTGACCCCGAGGTGATGATAATCCGTTGAGTTCCGACACGCCCTGAAGTGGTGACCATCTCCTGGACTCAGGCAAGCTGTACACGGGAGTAAAAGGGTTAAGTAATGGTCCCGATGCTGCCCGTGCCGTGTCAGGAGGGGAAACAATAGTTGGGGGGTCTCTAACAGGAGGTATGGGAGCGACGGGTTTCTACGTCGCCTGCTGGCGCCAGGTCTCGAATCGAGACCGTGTCCTCTCGCCCGTCAGGGTATGCCACATAGGCAGACTGAGGGTTGGCGTGGAGGAGATGGACCTGTTCGACCAACGGGTTGGACTTGCGGGCCCTTACATGTCGCCGCAGGAGGACAGGTCCTGAGTACGTCAACCAAGACGGTAATGAGGTCCCAGAGGAAGACTTCCGAGGGAATGAAAACAGCCTCTCATGAGGAGTAGCGTTGGTTGCCGTACACAGGAGTGAGTGTATGGAATGGAGCGCATCAGGGAGCACCTCTTGCCAACGGGAGACTGGAAGGCTTTTTGACTTCAACGCCAGTAAGACAGCCTTCCAGACTGTAGCATTCTCACGTTCCACCTGTCCGTTACCCCTAGGGTTGTAGCTCGTGGTTCTACTAGAGGCAATCCCGTATGAGAGCAGGTATTGCCTCAAGTCATCGCTCATGAACGACGAGCCCCTATCGCTGTGAATGTAGCAAGGGTACCCGAACAGGGTAAAAAGATCATGGAATGCCTTGATAACCGTGGCAGCGGATGTATCAGAGCAGGGAATAACAAAAGGGAATCTCGAGTACTCATCAATGATGTTGAGGAAGTACACATTCCGATCTGTCGAGGGAAGGGGGCCCTTAAAGTCGACACTCAGTCTTTCGAAGGGACGAGTGGCCTTGACTAGTTGCGCCCGGTCAGGTCGGTAAAAGTGCGGTTTGCATTCCGCGCATACCCAACAACTTCTCGTTATGGACCTGACATCCTCCACTGAGTAAGGCAGATTGCGGGCTTTTACGAAGTGGTAGAGCCGAGTGACCCCAGGATGGCATAGGTCATTATGGAGAGCCTGCAAACGGTCCTCCTGTATACTGGCGCATGTTCCACGCGACAGGGCATCCGAGGGCTCATTGAGTTTCCCTGGACGATACATGATGTCATAATTATAGGTGGAGAGTTCGATTCTCCACCTCAAGATCTTGTCGTTCTTGATCTTGCCCCGCAGCGTGTTATTGAACATGAACGCCACGGACCGCTGGTCCGTGATCAGGGTGAACCGTTTTCCCGCCAAGTAATGGCGCCAATGCCTGACGGCCTCCACAATGGCCTGGGCCTCCTTTTCCACCGCTGAATGTCGAATTTCGGGGCCTTGGAGGATGCGGGAAAAAAATGCGACGGGCCTGCCCGCCTGGTTAAGTGTGGCGGCCAGGGCGAAATCAGATGCATCGCTCTCCACCTGAAAGGGGATGGACTCATCAACAGCGTGCATCGTGGCTTTCGCGATGTTGGCTTTTAGTTTATCAAAGGCCAATCGAGTCTCTGGTGTTAGGGGAAAAGAGGTGGACTTGATGAGCGGACGGGCTTTGTCCGCGTAATTGGGAACCCACTGTGCATAGTAAGAGAAGAAGCCTAAGCATCTTCTCAGTGCTTTTGTGCTAGTGGGCAGGGGAAGTTCAAGGAGGGGACGCATACGGTCTGGATCAGGGCCAATGACCCTGTTTTCCACCACGTATCCGAGGATGGCTAAATGGCGCGTACGAAATACACACTGTTGTAGGTCAGATTCAGGCGAGATGCAGTGCATAGGAACTTAAGGAGATTTGGATCGTGGTCCTGCTGGTCATGGCCGCAGATGGTGACGTTATCCAGGTACGGGAAGGTAGCCCGCAGTCCGTTATGGTCCACCATTCGGCCCATAGCACGCTGGAAGACCTAGACCCCATTGGTGACACCAAAAGGAACCCTGAGAAAGTGATACAAGCGACCATCCACCTCAAAAGCCGTGTATTGTCGGTCCTCTGGGCGAATGGGGAGTTGGTGGTAGGCAGACTTGAGGTCTATGGTGGAGAACATCCGGTACTGCGCAATCTGGTTGACCATGTCAGATATGCGCGGGAGGGGATACGCATCCAGCTGCGTGTATCTATTAATGGTCTGACTATAGTCAATGACCATCCGGGGTTTGTTCCCACTCTTGAACACCACGACCTGCGCTCTCCATGAACTAGCGCTAGATTGTATGATCCCTTCCTTGAGGAGCCGCTGAACTCCAGATCGAATGAAGATCCGATCCTCAGCGCTGTAACGCCTACTCTTAGTCGCGATGGGCTTGCAGCCTGGCACAAGATTCTGGAACAGGGAGGGTGTGGTAATCTTCAGTGTCGAGAGGCTACAGGCGGGGCGCGTTGGGCAATTTGGAGGCTGCTGTTCTCCCACTGAAAGCGGAGGGAGTGGCCCACCGTACTGTAGGGTTACACTCTTCAAGTGGACCATGAAATTTAGTCCGAGGAGTATTGGCGCGCAAAGGTGCGGTAACACCAGGAGCTTAAAGCGCTCGTAAACCTTGCCCTGCACCGTTAAACTTACCACACAACTCCCTAGCACGGTGACAGACCGGGACCTTGATGCCATCGAAATCGTCTGTTTGACAGGTTGAATCTGGAGGCCACACCGCTTCACATCGTCTGGGTGAATAAAACTCTCAGTGCTCCCGCTGTCAAACAGACAATAAATCAAGTGTTTGTTTACCTGAATGTCCATCATAGACTTGTCGAGTCTGTGAGGCTTGGCCTGGTCCAGGATGATCGACGCCACAATTGGTTCGTGAGCGCCACTGCAGGCAGCTGAGATAGATGAAGATGACCCCTGCTGGTCGTTCGCGGTCGGTGCCGACCAATATGGCTGCTCCCATAGGTCGCACGTGGGTGATGGCGCCAAAATCAACGACCCCTGGTGGTCGCGCATCTCTTGCGACTCCGTCGACTGTAATGGCGGCGTCCTGGCCTCGCACGTGGATGAAACCCTCGACGATGCCGACGACGAAGAACCGGGCTCCGGGGAGTCGCAGGCCGCACTGCTGTTCCTGGAAGTAAGTTTGGATCGGCATACCTTCGAATAGTGCCCCTTCTTACCGCAGGCGGAGCACAACACAGCTTTAGCGGGACATCGCTGCCGAGTGTGCTTCACTCCCCCACAGAAGTAACACCGCGGGCTGCCCGGAGCTGCTGCCGTCGTCAGGCCCGAGTGTGGGCACGCCATCACGCAGCTTTTCGAACCCGAGGGACGAGGAGGGATCAGCGACTGCTCCTGCCACGTTGTCTCCACGTGGTCTTCGGGATACAATACTAGGCTTTTGGAGGCCGTCTCCAACGTATCCGCTAGTTCTATCGACTTAGTGAGATCAAGATTACCTTGCTCCAACAGTCTGAGTCGGATATAAGATGATCCGATTCCCGCCACAAACGCATCTCGAGCGAGGTTGTTCATGTTCTGGTCTGCCGACACTGCTTTGCAGTTACAGCCCCTGGCTAGCTGTAGGAGCTCGTTCGCGTACTCTACCGTCGTTTCGCCGGGCTGCCGTCGTCGAGTGGCTAAGAGGTATCGAGCATGCATCTCGTTTGGCGGTTTAATGTAACGCTTCTTAAGAAGCTCGAGGGCCCCTGTGTAGTCGGTGGCCGCACGGATCGCGAGATATACGGTGTCGCTTACCCTCGCGTGGAGGACCCGGAGTCTGTCGTCGTCTGTGGTGACCGCTGCGGAGGCTGCAAGGTAGTCCTCAAAACATTTCAACCAGTGGTCGAAGGTGTTAGAGGCGCCCGCCGCACGTGGATCCAGTGTAAGATGTTCGGGTTTTAACATTTGCTCCATACTCTCTGTATCGTTTTCTTTTTTTTTAACGACGAGAGTTTAATTAATAGTAAATAAAATTGATGCACGTTATCACACATGAGGCTTGAGATGCTCAAGGAAATAAAGGCTTTTATTTACTATTACAATGAAGCTACCATGTATAGTACACGATCCCAGACTGAGGGGTCCCAGACAGAGCAGTGACCTCTCCCAGGAGGCGGAGCCCGACTGGGATGTACCATAATAACTATAATACAGGTGTAACAGCCCAACCCTAACCCCAACAGCAACAAGTAGAACAACCCATCCCTAACCCCAACAGCAACAATCATAGAAATCATAGAAATCATAGAATCATAGAAACCCTACAGTGCAGAAGGAGGCCATTCGGCCCATCGAATCTGCACCGACCACAATCCCACCCAGGCCCTACCCCTACATATTTTACCCGCTAATCCCTCTAACCTACGCATCCCAGGACACTAAGGGGCAATTTAACATGGCCAATCAACCTAACCCGCACATCTTTGGACTGTGGGAGGAAACCGGAGCACCCGGAGGAAACCCACGCAGACACGAGGAGAATGTGCAAACTCCACACAGACAGTGACCCGAGCCGGGAATCGAACCCGGGACCCTGGAGCTGTGAAGCAGCAGTGCTAACCACTGTGCTACCGTGCCGCCATGGCGATCTCGCCATGGTCTGGCCGGTACTCGTAGTACCGGCCAGACCATGGCTCAGTACTACCTAGTGGGAACCAACGATGGTTCACCACAAATGGGGAAGATCCTGAAGAGTCCCATGCACGTATGAGGGAATGTGTAAGTTGATAATGTTGGAGGAATTCAAAAATTGTTAACCGTCCAACCTACGGATGCACTTAGAGGAGCAGGGAGTCCTCATGGCCAGATTGCCTGAGTCACAGCAGACAGCTCCAATCTCAGCCAGGCACACCCTTTCCAAACCATTCCTGACCATTAGAAAGACAAGCAGTGTGACCTAGATAGGAGAGACCCCTGTCCAGAAACAAAAACATGAAGGAGGGTGTGGGGGATCCTCCTGCAGTCCGACAAGAAAACACACAGAAACCGGGTGTTCCTATTGTAATAAAATAGACCATTCCAGACTTGATTGCTAGAAATTGTGAGGAGAGCCTGTAAGTCTAATAGGACACCATAAGTAGTTCCCTGTACAATGCCACATTGGATAGCGCAGCAGAGCAGGCACGGATTTCCGCTACAGAAACTTTCCTCTTGGAAGACATGACTGGAGATTTGTAGTTTCAGGAACAGTGTCCACAAACCTGTCCTAAAATGTGAGCAAGTCTGTTGTACTGCTCTGGGACACGGGGCCACTCAATGTTGGAGGGAAACTTACTCTGCAATTCCTCCCTGAAGGCCAAAGCCCTGATCAGTGGAGTGGAAGTAGGATCTATATTTGCTCTCCCCCATAGGGTCCACCTAAAATGTGACCTTATTTCAGGCCCTGTCACGGTAGGAATTGTCCCTGAACAACCAGTTGCATGAATTGATTTTTCTCTTTCGAAAATGATCTGGCTGGCAGCAAAGTGTTAATCAGTGAAATAAAAGAGGCCAACGTCAGCCAGCGGAAGTGCAGGAGGGTGGGAAATGGTTAGAAAAGATGTGCGGGTTAGGTTGATTGGCCAGGTTAAAAAAAAATTGCCCCTTGGAGTCCTGGGATGCGTAGGTTAGAGGGATTAGTGGGTAAAATATGTGGGGGTAGGGCCTGGGTGGGATTGTGGTCGGTGCAGACTCGATGGGCCGAATGGCCTCCTTCTGCACTGTAGGGTTTCTATGATTTCTATGAGAAGCCCAAAAGGGTGAGATAAAACCCAAAACTATTGAGTGCGTGCTGCTTAAATATAACAAGGCCAAAGCCAGGCCAGTAGAGTTAATACGGTCCAATGGAATGTAAAACAGACATACAGAATATCCCAGGATTAAACAAGGATCAGAGAAGTCCCGGAGCAGAGAAAGAGATAGTGAGGGAGATGCCCCACTTAGTTGAAGAATTTGAAGGAAGGCAAGTTATTAAACCAGAAAAGGAAAAAGTTAAGGGATTGTCTGAAATATGGCTGGCAGAAACATTTTTCCAAATTTAAATGGGAACCAGGGAAGTTTCCAAACTTGCCTAGAAAGATGCCTCACTTAGTTGAAAAGCCAGGTTACAGCACGAGTTGACCATCCAGTAGTATTTCAAAAGATATAGGGTGGCATTTTATGGCCTTGATTGTCCCGAAACTGTAAAATACCGCCTGAGGTCAACGGACCTTTCCATCTTCCTCCCCTTGCCCGCTCTTATTCCTGTGGTGGGCGGGACAGTAAAATTCCAGCCATAGATCCTACTACTCAACTGAGCAGCAGAGAAATTCCAACTAGACTGGACCCCATACTCACCCACGTTAATGAAGAATCAAGAGGCAACCTGACAGAGCAGCCAACAGCATTTAAAATGACCCAGACCAGCATTTAAAATGACCCATCAGGTTGCAGAACTGTGGCCTTACCTCATATGGACATAGGAGAAACCCCTTCCAGAAGACAGTCTTCCTATCATCCAAGATTTTCTGCCTGTTGGAGTGCCACTCCCTAGCAGCTAGCAACAGTAAATGGCACACCCCAGTTGTGGTCGTGCCCGAGCCAGACACTGCACCGGACTGCCTGAAAGACGCCAAATCCTGACAATTAGCCCGACCACAGTGACTGGGTTTGGATAACTGAACCCATGTGTTAACAAGGTGAATAGGGAGGAGCTAAGCTGGACAAGGGCCACTCAGCCTTCTGCTCTAAAGACCTGGCACTCAGAATGACATGCTCAACATTCCCCTGGAATGCTCTGAGCAGCTTGACCATTACCCATCCACTGAGTGCTAACCATCATGTAAAACCCCTGACCCTTTAGAAGATACATAATCAGGTTTTGGACAGGCACAGAGTTCTGAAAACCATGTCGTTACTTATATTTGATCCCTGACTGAGAAAAAGTCAAAATTCTAATCCCGAATAGACTTTCCCTAAAGACAGATTTTGAACCTTTTAGCATACCTAAACATTTCACAAGTAAGGCAAGGACAATGACCTTGTTGATACACTAACCCAGGTTTAAACCTCAAAAATGCGGCTGTGAGTTTTACTTTCCAATGTGAATGAAAGAATAAATGCATTCTTCTTTACTTTCATAAGGCCACGTAAGAGAAAAAATAAATATAATTCATTTTTTCCCAAGGCCAAGAGGACTGTGATGGACTAAGACCTCACATTATAGATTTATACCTTCATATACTCATTGCTATTTATAAATTTTAAAACTGGACCTTAGTTGAAAATTACCCTCAAAATGGCTGAATCTATGCCTGACTGTGAGCCCAGAACAAAAGAAGCCATTTTGCAGTTGCAGGGAAACTCATACCTTGTTAGGAGCCACTAACAATTACCTGGGGGCCACACAACTCAACTCTAAGGAGAGCTATACAAAGGCAATTTGCATTTGACAATCTTGCTTTCCAACAAAAGTCACAGGGTCTGCTAAGACAATGGCCCCGCAAACATTCCTTTAAACTCATAATGGCTGGGATGTTTAGCAGTCTTTGAGAACGAACTGAATTACAGATGATGGATTCACATCCTTTGTTGAAGACTGATGGTGAGGTGGTCATGTAGCCTAGGTTTCTGGTTTCTTGAACAAGTTAATTTTGCCTTGCTGAGCCAGATAGCTCAGCCTGCTCTTTAATAGCTGACTAGAAGCCACATAGGAAGCTTTGCCCAGGTTGAACACCAGGCTCCATCTACCCTGCTTTTTTGGAAGTTTCGTACCATTGTCTACAAGACTGATTAATTCTGCACATCTTTCCCATCTTGTGAAGTGAGATTATCCAGCATCACTTTTCGGCTCACTAGCCTCCGTGAAGGAATACCTCATTGGACTTTGATTTTGGACTCTGGAACTCATGTGACCCAATATTTATTTTCTCCGTGGCCACTGTGCTGTAAAACCTTTCTTTCCTATCTCTTTGTTTGCTGTCTGAGTGTGGAGGTGACATTACGATCTTTCAAGTGTATGCAAATAATCTAATCCTATGCGTTCATTGAGTTTGCTGTAGGGTTATTAATAGAAAATTGGACCATATGAAAAAGAGGAGTTTGGAAAGCTGCATCAGCTTATAAAGCTTAAAACAAATCAATGGCACCTTTCTGCTTATGGACGAGCTCTTAGAAGAGAAATTAGTGTTGTATAAATTAACCTCCCTCCCGTCCATGATATTTCCTCTTTTTCACTCCTTTCAGTGCTATTCTAACATCTTCCAGATTGATGCCAGTTGTTATTCCTGGACTTGCAGCTATCTCTTCTGTCTTTGTTCTCAGGTTTTCTTGATTCATAAACCAGTTGAAGAATTGGCCCCATGCTCTCTTTGATTTAATTCTTTCATTAAGTTTACTCCACCTGCATCCTTTAATGTACATATATTTACCATATCTTTTGTTAATCTATCTCTAGCAGCTACCATTCTGAATATATAAGTTGTACCTCTTTGATCTCCAGACTGTCAGATATTCCTTCCATGGCCAAGGATCTTTCTTTATTAATTGCTTTCCTTGCACTCCTTTTTGCCTTCTTGTACTGCTCTTTATCTTTTTTTTTGAGAATTGACTGTTTCCACTTTTTTACGTGTTCCTTCTTTTGTTTTACTGTACTGTCTGTGTTTTCATTCCAACACCAAGCTTCTTTTCTGACCATTCCCTTCCCTGATACACTTCACCTGTTTTCCTCATCAAATTTGCCATTGAGTTCCACCAGTCTTCCACAATGTCTGATGTAACCTCAGTATTTATGTTAACTCTCTGAATTCCCCCTTCACTTGTGGATCTTTGAGTTTCCACCACCTGATATTCTGTCCACTTCTTGTCAACTGCCATTTTGTTATTTTTCGCAATTAGCTCAGCATTAGTACTGTTAGGTAGTCAATGCCTTGCCTGGGAAGACTTTACAATTCTTTAATTCCTTTGCATGTTCTTTTCTAATCATGTTATAATCCAGCTGTGTTTCTCTACCACTAATTTTCAAGATTATAAGGTGATTTCTGTGTTTTTGGTACCAGGTCTATAGGGAAATTAGAAGAGCAAGAAGGGGTCATGAGAAGGCCTTGGCAGACAGAATAAAGGAAAACCCCAAGGCATTCTACAAGTATGTTAACAACAAGAAGATAAGATGTGAATGAGTAGGACATATCAAATGTGACGGTGGGAAAGTCTGTATAGAACCGGTAGAAATAGCAGAGGTACTCAATGAATACTTTACTTCAGTATTCACAGTGGAAAAGAATCTTGGTAGTTGCAGTGCAGACTTACAGTGGACTGAGAAGATTGAGCATGTGGACATTAGGAAAGAGGATGCGTTGGAGCTGTTGAAAAGCATCAAGTTAGATAAATCGCCGGGACTGGATGGGATGTACCCCAGGTTACTGTGGGAGGCGAGAGAAGAGATTGCTGAGCCTCTGGCGATGATCTTTGCGTGATCAATGGAGACGGGAGAAGTTCCGGAGGATTGGAGGATTGCGGATGTGCTTCCGTTATTCAAGAAAGGGAGAAGAGATAGCCTGGGAAATTATAGACCAGTGAGTCTAACCTCAGTGGTTGGTAAGTTGATGGAGAAGATCCTGAGAGGCAGGATTTATGAACATCTGGAGAGGAATAGTATGATCAGAAATAGCCAGCACGGCTTTGTCCAAGGCAGATCATGCCTTACGAGCCTAATTGAATTTTTTGAAGATGTAACTAGACACATAGACGAGGGAAGAGCGGTAGATGTAGTTTATATGGATTTCAGTAAGGCGTTTGATAAGGTGCCCCATGCCAAGGCTTATGGAGAAAGTGAAGGGGCATAGGATACAAGGGGACATTGCCTTGTGGATTCAGAACTGGCTTGCCCACAGAAGGCAAAGAGTGGTTGTAGATGGGTCTTTTTCAGCATGGAGGTCAGTCACCACTGGAGTGCCCCAGGGATCTGTTCTGGGACCCTTGCTCTTTGTGATTTTTATAAATGACCTGGAAGAGGAAGTGGAAGGATGGGTTGGCAAGTTTGCTGATGACACAAAGGTTGGTGGTGTTGTGGATAGTGTAGAGGGATGTCAGCAGTTGCAACGAGACATAGATAAGATGCAAGACTGGGCGGAGAAGTGGCAGATGGACTTCAACCCAGATAAGTGTGTGGAGGTTCATTTTGGCTGGTCAAATAGGATGGAAGAATATAATATTAAGGGTAAGACGCTTGGCAGTGTGGAAGATCAGAAGGATCTTGGGGTCCGGGTTCATAGGACGCTCAAAGCAGTGTCGCAGGTAGAGGCTGTGGTTAAGAAGGCGTATGAAATACTGGCCTTCATCAATAGAGGAATTGAGTTTAGAAATCGGGAGATAATGCTGCAGCTGTATAGGACCCTGGTCAGACCCACCTGGAGTACTGTGCCCAGTTCTGGTCGCCTCATTACAGAAAGGATGTGGAAGCCATAGAAAGGGTGCAGAGGAGATTTACAAGGATGTTGCCTGGATTAGGTGGCATGCCTTATGAGGATAGGTTGAGAGAACTAGGTCTTTTCTCCTTGGAGAAGCGAAGGATGAGAGGTGACCTGATAGAGGTGTATAAGATGTTGAGATGTATTGATAGAGTGGATTCTCAGAGGCTTTTACCCAGGGCTGAAATGGTTGCCACAAGAGGTCACAGGTTTAGGGTGCTGAGGAGTAGGTACAGAGGAGATGTTAGGGGTAAGTTTTTCACTCAGAGGGTGGTGGGTGCGTGGAATCGGCTGCCCGGTAGTGATGGTGGAGGCAAATTTGATAGGGTCTTTTAAGAGACTTTTGGATAAGTTCATGGAAGTTAGTAAGATAGAGGGTTATAGGTAAGTCTCGTAGGTAGGGACATGTTCGGCGCAACTTGTGGGCCGAAGGGCCTGTTTGTGCTGTAGCTTTTCTATGTTCTAGGTTCTATTCATTACCTGTTGGTATGGCATGCCAAATTCCAGGACCTTGGCTCCTTCTTCATTAGCTTCTCCAAAACTGTATCGACCATGGATAACCTCATACTTTGTTCTTTCTCTCTCCACATGTCCATTTAGATCACTAGCCTGTCACTGATTGGTAGTGTTTGAATTTCATTGCCCATCTTAACAATATACTTCTTTCTCCTGTGGTCCACACCCATTCTGAGGTGTATAACAACAGACTGTTCCACACCTCACCCCAGATTTCTAGCTTCATTTGATGATTCTGTCACTGATTCTGAGGTGGAGATGCCGGCGTTGGACTGGGGTAAGCACAGTAAGAAGTCTCACAACACCAGGTTAAAGTCCAACAGGTTTATTTGGTTATTGATCACCAAATAAACCTGTTGGACTTTAACCTGGTGTTGTGAGACTTCTTACTGATTCTGAGCACAGCCAGCAACTTTGTCCTTCATTTCCTCACTTAATAGTATTGTAATACCATTTCTTCTCCCATGTGTCCACGGTAGTAAAGTTTATATCAACTACCAATTTGTTTTGCTTTGCTACCCTTCCGCTTTGTTTCCTGGAGATTGATGATTTGCATTTGCATCAAGTCAGCTACTTTGCTGCTTCTTCCTGTCAGGCTACCAACATTTAGACTTGCTATTTTGAGTTTTCACCTCTCCTTTGGGCATTCTTTCGCCATCCTTGTCCATTGGATGATAACCCTTGCCCAGTCTTCACACGTTTGGGCAGTGACACTGTGTTTTGCTTGCAGGGTAATCCCTAACATGGATGCCATTCCCATTCATAACAACCATTATTTGGATTTGGCTGATAGTTTTACCAGCTGATGCCCTTCCTTCAGACCATAGACTATGCAGTGATAATAGATAGAGCAACAGGTAGCTTCTACAATTGCTATAAGAAATAGCACACCTGAAGGTAATTTGTGAACTACTGTGGATGAAACAGAATGATTAACTTAATTCAGAGTGCTAACTAAATAAAAATGTATTATCTTGACTCAAGCCTGTTTATGTTTATTGTTAAGATCATGCATAGCAAGGAATGCTGGAGCTTTCTGTGTTAAGGAAGTGGCTCGAGAAATAGTAGATGCATTGGCGGTCATCTTCCAAGATTTTATAGACTCTGGAACAGTTCCTACAGATTGGAAGGTAGCTAATGTAACCCCACCATTTAAGAAGGGAGCTAGAAATAAATCAGGAAATTATAGACCTGTAAGCCTGACGTCGATAGTGGCGAAAATTCTAGAATCCATAATCAAAGATTTTGTAGCCAAACACTTGGAAAATAGTGGCAGGATTGGACAGAGTCCACATGGATTTATGAAAGGGAAATCATGTTTGACAAATCTGGAATTCTTCGAGGCTGTAACTAGTAGAGATGATGAGGGAGAGCCAGTGGATCTGGTTTATTCTGACTTTCAGAAGACTTTCAATAAAGCTAATCTCATAAGAGATTAGCATATAAAATTAAAGCACATGGGATTGGGGGTAGTGTACTGAGATGGATAGAAAACTGGTTGGCAGACAGGAAGCAAAGAGTAGGAATAAATTAGTCTTTTTCCAGATGGCAAGCAGTGACTAGTGGGGGTACTGCAGGGATCAGTTCTGGGACCTTAGATATTCACTATATATATTAATGATTTAGATGAGGCAACTAAATGTATTATCTCCAAATTTGCAGATGACACAAAGCTGAGTGGGAGGATGAGCTGTAAGGTGGATATAAAGATCATTCTGTGAGATTTGGACAAGTTGAGTGAGTCAGAAAATGAATGGCAGATGCAGTATAATGTGGATAAATGTGAGGTTACCCACTTTGGTAACAAAAACAAGAAGGTAGATTACTATCTGAATGGCCATAAATTAGGAGAGGGGAATGTGCAACAAGACATGGTTGCCCTCGCACACCAGTCACTGAAGGTCTGGATGCAGGTGCAGCAGGCAGTAAAGAAGGCAGATGGTATGTTGGCGTTCATAGCGAAATGATTCAGGTACAGGAGCAGAGATGTCTTGATGCAATTATACAGGGCCTTGGTGATGCCACATCTGGAATATTGTGTGCAGTTTTGGTTTCCTTATCTGAGGACGGATGTCCTTGCTCTAGAGGGATTGCAGAGAAAGTTTCCCAGATTGATTCCTGGGATGGCAGTACTAACGTATGAGGAGAGATTGAGTCAGTTACGATTGTATTCCCTGGATATCAGAAGAATGAGGGGGATCTCATAGAAACCTATAAAATTCTAACAGGACTAGACAGGGTAACTGCAAGAAGGATGTTCCTGATGGTGGGGGTACCCAGAAACAGGGTTACAGTCTGAGAATACAGGGTAGACTGTTTAGGACAGAGATGAGGAGAAGTTTCTTCACCCAGAGAGTGGTCAGCCTGTGGAATTCGCTACCACAGTAAGTAGTTGAAGCCAAAACATTGTATGTTTTCAAGAAACAATTTGATATAGCACTTGAGGCGAAGGGATCAAAAGAAATTGGGGATAAGGTGAAATCGGGCTAATGAATTGGATGATCAGCCTTGATCATAATGAATGGTGGAGCAGGCTCGAAGGGCTGAATGGTGTCCTCCTGCTTCTATTTTCTATATTTCTATGTTTATGGTCTGGGCTACAAATGAATGAACAATAATTTTCCCTTTATCCAAAACAGAATCACAGAGTACTACAGTGCAGAAGAGGCCCATCGAGTCTGCACCGATGCATGAAAGGCCCTGACCTGCCCATCTAATCCCACTTGCCAGCACCTGGCCCATAGCCTTGAATGTTATGGGGTGCCAAGTACTCATCCAGGTACTTTTTAAAGGATGTGAGGCATCCCGCCTCCACCACCCTCCCAGGCAGTGCATTCCAAACCATCACCACCCTCTGGGTAAAAAAGTTTTTCTTCAAATCCTCCCTAAACCTCCCATCCCTCACTTTTACCTTGTCTCTCCTCGTAACTGACCCTTCAACTAAGAGGAACAGCTGCTCTCTATCCACCCTGTCCATGCCCTCATAATCTTGAACGCCTCAATCAGGTTGCCCCTCAGTCTTCTCTGCTCAAGAGAAAACAACCCAAGCCTATCCAATCTCTCTATAACTTAAATGTTCCATCCCAGGCAACATCCTGGTGAATCTCCTCTGCACCCCTTCCAGCGTGATCACATCCTTCTTATAATGTGGCGACCAGAACTACACACAGTACTCCAGCTGTGGCCTCACCAAAGTTCTATACAACTCCATCATGACCTCTCTGCTTTTGTAATCTATACTCCAATTGATAAAGGCAAGTGTGCCATATGCCTTTTTCACCACCCTATCAACCTGCCTTTCCACCTTCAGAGATCTAACACAACAAATACTTTTATGTCCAGTGCTCCACTTGATTTCTTTTAAACAGTTAAATGCCTGTTCTTGATTAGATGCAGAATAGAGACAGTAAGAGTAACCTCTCTCTTTATGTTGAAGGGAAAGCTTTGATATACTTTCATTGGGTCATTGGTCCTTCCCTTATTCTCCCACTTAATTTGCAGATCTTGTTTATTCTTTTCTGGATTAGAACAATAAGAGATTGGATTTTTAGCTCCCACTGGAGGGTGGGAATGGAGGCATGTAGGTGTGGAATTTTGTGCCACCAGCAGATATACCAATTCCTCAGCTCCATCACAGCCCAAGATGGTTTTCCCAGAGGCAGGATTGGGGGTGTTGTGACAGAGCTATCCACCCATAAGTGACGGATAGCTGATTGAGCTTTTTAAGAGACTTCTTTCTAGTCAGCCTCCAGGTCTCTGCAGGTGACAGGGGACAGTGCAGCTGCCTGTACACAGCCTTCACCTCTCCAGACAGGCTTACAGCGTTTCCCAACTGGGTTCTGGGTTCAGCAGCAGCAACAGCAGGCTCTCCTCCATCCACCCCCCATCTCTTGCCAACAATTGTTGCCCAGCTGCAAATGCTTTGATTTTTGGGCACCCTCTCCCTTACTTAGCTGCCGTGGCATCCTTCTTTCAAGCTGATAGCCTCCTGTTGGATCTCCAGCTTCTCTCCTACTGTCCTTTATTTGATGGCAAGACAGGCAATTGGCCATTAATGGGCAAATTTGGAGAAAATAACAGGTGAGTAACTGTTTCCTACACAGTGCAGGTTTCTGACCCCGATTTGAGCCTGACAGTAGGGTCCTAAAGCCCACAGCAAACTTTCTGCTCTTAATATTTCTGAGATAAGAACATTCAAGTTGGAATATTGGTGGTATCGATAGTAGTGTAACTATTTCAAAAGCCTAGCCTGAATTTTACCCTCCCCTGCCAGTGGGTGTTGAGGTAGAAGGGGAATGTGAAATTACAGGATGGGATTCCCTCTAGGTTCCCACCCAGCCCGACCACACAGCGATTTTACACTGGGGCAGACAAGGCCTTGGTTGGGAAGCCAGTCCTTGCCCCAACTGAAGTCCTTACGTGGGCAATTATTGATCATTTTGGGACCATTTCCCACACATCCTTAATTGAAACTTCCAGTGGGGGGAGGGTGCGGGGGTGGGGGGGTGGGGGTGGGGTAGTGAAGAGGGGGGCAGGGATTGTGGGGTTCGGGGTGGAGGGGGTGGAAGAAAGTCCTCCATCAGAAATAGGACCTGGAGGAGGTCATTCAACCCTTCGAGCCTGCTCTGCCATTTAATAAGATCATGGCTGATCTAATAGTCACTAAATCCACTTTCCTGTCTTATCTCCATAACCCTTAATTCCCCTACTGATTAAAAACGTATCAATCTCAGCCTTGAACATTTTCAAGGACTCGGCCTCCACAGCTTCCTGGGGTAAATAATTCCATAAATTCTCCACTCTTTGAGAAAATACATTTTCCTCAAATCTATCACCGAAAGAAACCACAGAAACCCTACAGTGCAGAAAGAGGCCATTTGGCCCATCGGGTCTGCACCGACCACAATCCCACCCAGGCCCTACCCCCATATCCCTACATATTTACCCGCTAATCCCTCTAACCTACACATCTCAGGACACTAAGGGGCAATTTTAGCATGGCCAATCAACTTAACCCGCACATCTTTGGACTGTGGGAGGAAACCGGAGCACCCGGAGGGAACCCACGCTGACACGAGGAGAATGTGCAAACTCCACACAGACAGTGACCCAAGCCGGGAATCGAACCCATGTCCCTGGAGCTGTGAAGCATATTTTAAATGAGCATTTTAAATGAGCATCCCCTTATTCTGTGATTATCTCTCAGGTCCTACGCTCTCCCTTGAGTGGAAACATCCTCCCAACATTTACTGTGTCAGACCCACTAAGAATCTTATATCAATCATATCACCTCTTTCTTCTGAACTTCAAGGAGTACAAATCCAACCACTTTACTCTTTCCTCATATGGCAGTCCGTCCATACCCGAGATCATCCCAGTAAACCTCCTTTGTACAGCCTCCAGCGATAATATACATTTCGTTAAACAAGGGGACCAAAGCTGTACACAATATTCAAAATGTGGCCTCACTATTACAATGTACACTTATGTCTTTACTTTTATACTCCAACCCCCTTGAAATAAAAGCCAGCATTCCATCTGCCTTCCGTATTACCTTCTGCACCTGTATGCTAGCTTTCTGCTAGGTTTCATGAAAAAGCACTCCCAAGTCCCTTTGTGCTTTAGCTCTTTGTAGTCTCTCTGAAGTGGTCCAACAAGCCACTCAGTATCAAACCACTGCAAAGAAGTGGAAGAACAACTCTGCATAAGCTTAGGCATTGAGCATGAAAAGGGAAACCTAGCCCAGTCAACCCTGCAAAGTCTTCTTCAATAACATCTGGGGGACTTCTGATAAAATTAGGAGGGCTGTCCCACAGGCCAATCAGATCCTGACATATGGCGAAATCTTACTAAAAAAATGGCAGAATGTTGTTTTTGGCGAGAAAACTGACCTGCTTCTCTCCAGATTTTACCGCACTCTACCAAAAAAAATCAAGGGGCATGATTCATGCTGTCATAGACGGGGCACGGCCTACACACGCCGGCAAAACCCGGCTGCTCAGAGATCGGGGCACCATCTTTAAAGGGCACCCCAATCACAACTGCAATAAACCTGCCCTTCCTGACCCCTGATCGGAACCAGCATTCACTCCAACACTGTTCCCCCCATCGCTCCCCTCACATCCCCAGTGACCATCGGCCCCTTCTTCCCCTCCCCCCCCCCCCCACCTTGTGATCATCAGCTCCCTCCTCCCGCGATCATCGACCTGTTCACTCTCCCCCCACCCCCGATCATTAGCACTTCGCTTCACCCCTCCCGTGATCATCAGCCCCTTCTCTTCCCCTCCCAACGATCATCGGCCCTTTCTCCACCCTGCAATCATTGACCCATTCTCTCCCCTGCTGCGATCATCAGGCCCTTCATTCCCCCTCCCAACGATCATCAGTCCCTTCTCCCCCCTGTAATCATTGACCCCCTTCTCTCCCCCCCACAATCATCGACCCCTTCTCTCCCCCTGCAATCACTGACCCATTCTCTCCTCTGCGCGATCACAAGCCGCTTCTCTTCCCTGCTGCGATCATCATCCCCTTCTTTCCCTCTGTGATCATCAGCCCTTTTTCTTGCCCCCAGCAATTATCAGCCCCTTCTCTCCCCCACGCAATCATAAGCTCCTTCTCTCCCCCGCTGCGATCATCAGCTCCTTCTTTTCCCCCTGCGATCAGCAGCACCCCCCCCCCCCCCACCCCGCGATCATTGGCTCCTTCTCTCCCCACCCCGGCGATCATTGGCCCCTTCTCTCCCCACCCCTGCGATCATCGGCCCCTTCTCTGCCCCCTTCCACAGTCGGAGACAGCATCCCACCCCCTCCTCTGCAGCGGCTATCGCAGGCATCCCTGGTCAGACTGCTCCAGCCCACAACCACAGCTGCATTAACTGCCCCCTTCCCCATGATGCTCCTACTGGGGTCCGCCCCTTGGCACACATTGGCACTGCCAGGTTGGCATGATGGCAGAAGGCATTGCCAGGGCACTGTCTAGCCATGTCCATCTTCCCCAGGGCTGTACTTACCTTAACGCCCCCGGGGAGACTTCTATGACAGATTCACATCTGTGTGAACCTGTTGTAAACTGTGCCAACATTTCGTGATGTCAGCGTGATTTGACGATATGGTAAGGGGTCAATATACGAGGGGAGGGGAGCTGGTGGTGTTTAATAATAATAATATTAAAATGCATGCAAAGTCGGTTCATGCCTGTGATGGGTGTGAACCTGATGACATTGCCGGCGAGGGGTGGGTAAAATTTGAAGCTGTGTTCTCGCCAACAAGAACTGTGACTTCCGGATCTTGAGCCCCCACTGGCAACGTCTGAGACACGAATGCGAGCTCAAGATTTCGCCCATAGTCGTATTCACAAAATCATACCTTTCAGCCAAGTTCCAAACTACTCCATCACTATTCTTGCATATGGCAGGACAGACCCATTAGAGACAGTGGCACAGAAAAGCACAGGTCAAACATAGACAAGGAAACCTCCTGCAGATTACAACCTATTGCCCTCCCTCAGCTTCTCCATTTTAAACACCACTGTGGCACAAAATATACCCTCGGTGGAGGACTTCAATGGCCATCACCAAGAGTGGCTCAATAGCACCAATAACTACTGAGCTGGCTGAGTCCTGAAGGTCACACAGTGTTTCAGAGCTAATGAGGGGAAAAAAATCTACTTGGCCTCATCATCACCAATCTATCTGTCACAAAGGCATCTGTCCAAGACAGTGTTGGTAGAGCTACCATGCACAATCCTTGCGGAGACAAAGCCAATCTTCACACTGAGGATACCTTCCATTTTGTTGTATGGCACTATTGGTGGTGATGTGTTACAGTTTACTCATGGACCACGATTGTCCCATCCTGATGCGCTGCAGAGAATCCTGCGGCGGCCGATTCACGGAGGTTTTGTGATTATTCGTGCCCCGCTTGCGTCTCCCAGTGCCGGATTTACGGCAGCGTCTGCTCCATGTCGGAAATCGGCAGGGAGGCACAGAGACCATTTAAATGGTCATTTTAACATTGTTTGAATATGATTAGCAGGCCTGGGACTGAATTCTCCGAGCCCGCTAGCATCTCCCACCCCACCAGAGTGTTTCATTCCAGTGGCTAGCTCTCCATTTTTGGGGAGCTAGTGGCCCGACCCTGCTGGAGTGAAGGGGTCAGGTGGCGGGTGGTCGTGCCCCCTAGGCATTGGCACTCTGGCAGTGCTAGCCTGGACCCCTCGCACTGCCCAAGGGGCAAAGTATCAATGCCCAGAGGGCATCTTGGCACTGCCCATTGGGCATGAGGCAGTGCCAAGGGGGTGGCGCCTATGGGGTGGGGCGTAGGGGGCAATTGGTAGGGGTGGGGGGTCCCGCAGCCACTCTGCAGTCGGCATCGTTGTGGGAAGAAGGGAGGCCAGTAATCAGGATGGGCTGGGGGGTGGGATTCAGTCAGCATACTGGGGGGATTGGCACTGTGTGGGAGGGGAGGGTGTCAGGGCTGGGCCCGGGAATGGTCGGAGTGCCAACGATCGGGCTGCAGGGGGGTGGGCAGAGAGCCGGCATTGCAGGTGTTGCAGGGCTGGCCAGCGATAGAACTGGCCAGCATTCAGGAGGCTGTCAGTATGGGGCCACTGCGCATGTGGCGATCTTGGCACTGACAGATCAGCACATGCACAATGGTCTCGACAGCATACTGATTTGAGCCTCTCCAGTGGGAATAGGCCCTGCCCCCTGAAACTTAATGATATTCACACTGGTGATCTCTGCAGTGCACAGAATGTGGCAGATTCTTGTCTGAACTCCCACTGAATTATTCCAGTTTTCATGCAAATTCGACACTTGAATTTTTTTGGAAGAATTCCGTCCAATGCAATGGCAACGCACACTTTTACATGCATGTTGTAGTGTAGAGCTATGAATAGTGATGGTAGGGGCTCCAACTTTCTTTCCATTACATGTCTGACCAGGAATCTCTCCCGGTTTTACCGCCGCTGGTGTTGCAAATTGATAAGCAACCTGTTTGGCCATATTATGAGCGGATCTTCCTTGGAGTGGAGCTCAAACCCACAGCATCTGGTTTAGAGACAAGAATGTTACCCATTGCACCACAACACTTCATTGGGTGGCACTATCATTGTGCTAAATTGGACATATTTAGATCAGATCCAGCAGCTCAAAACTGGACATCCTTAAGATGCTGTGAACCATCAGCAGCAGAATTGTAATCTACCATTCATGACCTGGCATATCCCTCACTCTACTATTACCATCAAACTTGGATATCAACCATGGTTCAATGAGGAGTATAGGACAGCATGCCAGGAGCAACACAAAAGTGAATCTCAAAATGAAGTGCTGACCTGATGAAACTCTAAGACAACACACATGTTAAGCTGCATGCTATCGACAGGGCTAAGCAATCCCATAATCATTGCTCTGAAGTCCTACCGCACAAATGAAGTCATGAATTTTGTTGAACAATTAAACAACTAATGGGAGGAGGCACCACAAACATTCACTTCCTCAATGATGGCAGAGCCTAGCGCTTGAATGAAAAAGCCAAGGCTGAAGCATTTGCAACTATTTTCAGACAGGAGTGTCAAGTGGACGATCAATGTTGCTGCCCCCCCCCCTCCCCTCCCCAAAAGCGGACCCTAGAAAAATTATGTTCCAGACTAGTCGCACCTCTAACAAACTGTTCCAGTATAGCTACAACACTGGCATTGACTGGCAAAATGGAACATTTCTGGATATATTTTGTCCACAAATAGCAGGACAAATCCAATCAGGTCAATTACTGCTTGACAGTCTACTCTCCATCCTCAACAAAGTGTTGGAAGGTGTCATTAACAGTGCTATCAAGTGACAGTTAAAACCTGCTCAGTGATGCTCACTTTGTGTTCTGTCAGGGCCATTTGGCTACAGCCTTGGCAAAACACAATAAAGTAGCTGAATTCCAGAGGTGAGGTGAACATGTCTGCCCTTGATCAGGGCCTGTGCAACCACTGGGCATACTAGGCGCTTGCCTAGCGCAGCAAAATACTGAATGAACTATTCATGAAACTACGTAAGTAAACAAACAGGTTTTAGCAGTGGGAATGAAAGGTCTAGATCTACTGATATGTATTCACTTATACTGGCATACGTACAGAATTCTATGTATTTTCATTGCAGTCTTTCCTAAAATTTAATGTTATATTCCTCATTCTTTCTATACAAAGGCTTTACAAATTTGTACATACACATGTGTTATGAATCCCAAATTTACCCTAATGTTGTACTTTGAGGTTTGGGACTTTAATTCCTGACAGACTCCTGACTTTCTCCGCAGGCCAGGAATGGGCTGCACATGAACAGTTCTGCAGTTTTGCATTCTCGGGCCTAGGACAGGCCCCAATCTCCTGCACATCAAGAGAAAAGAAGGGCAACAGGTGACCAGGCGGGGTGCCACAGCCAGCAAGTGTCCCAGCGAGGGGACAAGGAGAGTTCCTAAACAAGTGAGAGGAGACAGGGAGATGTCCCAAAATTGAAGAAAGAACAAGGGGAGGTCCAAAACAGGGACAGAGAGAGGTCTTAACCAGGGGACAGGGAGCAGGGAGAGGTCCCATAATGAGATCCCCAGATGAGGGACAAAGACAGAAACAAAGAAAAGAAAGGAGCAGAGAAATAGGCTGTAATTTCAGAAGGGGCTACAGGGAGCAGAATTTAACTGAAATTAACTCCGTCCAAGTTGGAGCGTTATTGATCCCTAACTGGATCTCACAAATAGCTTGGGGTGTTGTGTTTTTGGCCCTGGTACCTTTCAAGATCAATTGGTACATAAGTAGTCAGAGGAAGTGATTAACATTGCAACTGTTCTTTATTGTTGTTTCAGTTGAACTGATGAGAAAACTTGGATTCTACAATCTCACAATGCAATGGCTTGTAAAATATGGCAAGCCAGACAAACATACAATATATAACAGGGAGTCTGGTCAAGAATCATAACACATAACCATTCCAAAACTGCAGGTCAGTAAATAATATCAAATTATGTAATTTAATCTAGCCCACTTTGTCATAGTGATTATTGATTGTGCAAACTGTGCACAAAATCACCTAGTAACAGTTGCAGGAACACACTATCACATCATGCGAGCCATATTACACAATGTGCATTTTCTTTTATACAGGCAGTCTTCAACTTTATAAGGTTCGACGAACAGCATTCACAACATTATAAAGTCAAAATGGGGTGTCAATTTATAATGTCAGTTTTGACTTTATGACGCCACACCAGCACATTCATACACGTACATTGACATTCTGCACTGCCCATCTGTATGACTGGACAGGTCAAATAATTTTTATTATTTGAGCGTTTAAAATGAAGTGTTTTATTCTATTAAATTATTTTGGCACAACCATGATGATTGTAATGCATTTATATGCGTATGTTGTAGTTAATATGCACTCAGACTCACAGAAATTCAAGATTAAACAGGCAACTGACTGATCGATGGCTTCATCATATCTCCACACTAACGGAGGAACTTTTGCTGAGGCGTGCAGGCATCAACAGTCGCCTCAGTGACTTGATAGGGCAACGGTTGAGAGCATTTAACACCACTGGGCACCCTATAAGTGATTTCTAGTCTTGGTTCAGAAACCAATTCCCCATTTATACCATTGTTCTTGTAGAAAAGTTAGTTCCAACTTACAACCCTTTGACTTGCAACATGGTTTTCAGGAACCAATTGTGTAGTAAGTTCAAGGACTGCCTGTACATATCCTGTGAAAAGTGCAGAACAATGAGAATGTACAATCAGTTCCATCATATGTAAAATACATCTAATTATAAATGCAGAATCTTTATTCATACAAATGCACAATATTCATTTTCAAAAGTTAATTGTGGAGGTTGGGGGGTGTGGAGGGTGAGGGCACAAGGCTGAAAGTTCACCTAGGGCACTTAATACTTTGTACGAGCCCTGCTTTAAAGCAACATTTTTTGGAGTATGACATCAAGGAACCCTAGCAAAATTGAAGTCAATGGGAATCCAAAGGAAATCTCCCCACTAGTCAATGTAGCACAAAAAAAGATGGTTGTGGTTATTGGAAGCTGATCATCTCAGCCCAGGAATTGCTGCTGGTGTTGCTCGGAAGACTGTTCTGATCTTTCTTTCATTATAAGGTCTGAAGTGGGGATATGTGCTGATGATTGCACATGCTCAGTTTCATTCACAACTCTTCAAATAATAAAGCAGTCCTCATCTGCCTTCAGCAAGACCTGGACAACATTTAGAATTGGGTTAGCAGGTAACATGACCAATCACCATCTCCAACAAAAAAGAATATAACTGCTTTCACAAGGCATTCAAAGGCCTTACTATCTTTGAATCCCTCACTTGAGACCAAAACATCCCAAGGCCTTGTTCATCGTAGCCAGTGACTTCAACCAGGCCAAGCTCAAGACTGTCCTACCAAGATACTACCAACATGTCTCCTGTCCTACCAGAGGCCCAAACTTCTTCAACCACTGCTACACAAATATCAAACATGTCTACTGCTCACTCACCCATCCACACTTTGGCAAATCAGACCACAAAGCTGTGCTCCTGCTCCCGGCTTACAAGCAAAAATTGAAATGGAAGAATCCAATAAAGAAAGTCATACAATGTTGGTATGAGGAATCGGATGATCTCCTACTGGACTGCTTCAAGTCAGAGTAAGAATTCAGTGACCAATTAGAATGAGTACACCATTACAACAAAATACTTCATTAGTAAGTGTGTAGAAGACTGTGTGCCAAGGAAGCAAATCTGTGTGTTTCCCAATCGTAAATTATGGATGAACAGGGACATCCATTGCTTACTGATGCAGATACAATCTACGGAGAACAATCAAAGATGCCAAGAGACAATACCGGACCAAGCTAGAGTCCCAGGCTAGCCACACAGACACCCACCGATTATGGCAAAGTCTGCACGACATAACAGGAAACAAGATGAAGGCATGTAGTTTTGCCGGCAACAATGTACCCCTCCCTAATGAGCTCAATGTATTCTATGCCAGTTTTGAGCAAGAGGTCAGTGAGAGGACGTCTTCCACCCTGGAAGTCTCGGCCGAACCGGTATCCAAGGTCACCATCACAGATGTCAAATCAACCTTCTTGAAAGTTAACCTATGGAAAGCGACTGGCCTGGATGGGTACCTGGACGAGCACTCAGATCCTGTGCGGACCAGCTGGCGGGGGTATTCGCAGATATCTTTAACCTCTCCTTACACCGATCTGAGCTCCTTACCTGCATCAAGAAGACGACCATCATCCCTGTACCAAAGAAAAGCCAGGCAACGTGCTTCAATGACAATCGCCTGGTGGCTCTGACATCGATCATTATGAAGTTCTTTGAAAGGTTAGTCATGGTACGGATCAACTCTGGCCTCCCAGATTGCCTGAATCAACTACAGTTTGCCTATCGCCACAACAGGTCCACATCAGATGCCATCTCCCTGGCCCTATACTGAACCCTAGAACACATGGATAACAAGGACACTATTGATTGACTACAGACTAGTCAGACTCCTATTTATTGACTACAACTCAGTCTTCAACACCATTATTCCTTCAAAACTCATCTCCAAACTCCATGACCTAGAGCCTAGCTCCTTCCTCTGTGACTGGATCCTAACATTATAGATTATATATATCTTATATTAAGGTGAGAGGGGAGAGATACAAAAGTGTCCAGAGGTGCAATTTTGTCACACAGTGGGTTGAGAGTGTCTGGAACAAGCTGTCAGAGGTAGTAGTAGAGGCAGGTACAATTTTGTCTTTTAAAAAGCATTTAGATAGTTACATGGGTATGATGGGTATAGAGGGATACGGGACAAATGGGGGCAATTGGGACTAGCTTAGGGGTTTTTAAAAAAAGGGTGGCATGGATAAGTTGGGCCGAAGGGCCTGTTTCCATGCTGTAAACCTCTATGATTCTATAACAGACCACAATCAGTAAGTATAGGCACGATTATCCTCAACACTGGTGCCTTTACTACATGTCATTAGCCCCTACTATACTCCTTAAACACTTATAACTGTGTGGTCAAATTCTGCACTAACTCCATTTATAAGTTTGCTGATGACACCACCGCAGTGGGTCGGATCTCAAACAATGATGAGATGAGTACAAGAAAGAGAAAGAGAATCTGGTGAAATGTTGCGATGACAATAATCTCTCCCTCAACGTCAGTAAAATGAGAGAGATCGTTATTGACTACAGGAAGCATAGTGGAGGATATGCCCCTCTCTACATCAATGGTGATGAAGTGGAAACATTTGAGAGCTTCAAGTTTCTAGGTGTCCAGATCATCAACATCCTCTCCTGGTCCCTCCACGCTGACTATAGTTAAGAAAGCCTATCAACACCTCTACTTTCTCAGGAGGCTAAGGAATGTATGCTACGACTCTCACCAATTTTTACAAGTGCACCATAGAAAGCATCCTTTCCAGATGTAATAAAGCTTGCAATGGCTCCTGCTCTGACCAAGATCACAAGAAACTACCAAGGGTTGTGAACGTAGCCCAGTCCATCACGCAAACAAGCCTCCTATCCATTGACTCCATCTACACTTCCCGCTGCCTCAGAAAAGCAACCAACACAATCAAGGACCCCACATACTCCGGACATACTCTCTTCCACCTTCTTCTGTCAGGAAAAAGATACAAAAGTCTGAGATCATGAACCAACAGACTCAAGAGCAGCTTCTTCCCTGCTGCCATCAGACTTTTGAATGGACCTACCTTATATTAATTTGATCTTTCTCTACACCCTAGCTATGACTGTAACACTACATTCTGCATTCTCTCCTTTCCTTCTCCCTTATATACTCTATGCTTTGTCTGTATAGCGCGCAAGAAACAATACTTTTTACTGTATACCAATACATGTGACAATGATAAATCAAATCAGTACCAATATACTCTATAAATATAAAACTGACTAGAAACTTAACTGCGAGAGAACTAAAGTAGCTGCGAGAATAAATCAGAGGCTAGGTATTCTGCAAGTAACTCAACTCTCGACTCTCGAAAGCCCTTCCATTATTTCTAAGGCACAAATTAGAAGTTTGATGGAATACTTCCTACTTGCCTGAATGTGTGTTACTGTAACTCCAACAACACTCAACAAGCTCAACGCCATTCAGGTCAAAACAGTTCGCATGATTGATAACCCAGCTCTTGAAGCTGATGGGTCATAGGAGGCACTAAAATAATTAAGAAACTGTCTGCCGTTGTGACTTGTGTGCTGTTATAAATGCGCAACAGTGCTCTTTGTAGAAACAGATCAACTATAAACACCAAGGACAGTAATTATTGTTTATAATTGCAACAAATTAACCCAGAGACATCATGTATGGCAGACTAACAGATAAATTAGTTCTAAATTTGCAAAAGGTTGACAGATTAGATATTATTAGATTGCATCTTAAAGGCAGGAGTTTCAGTTAAACAATTACAAATTATTCTGCGGTATCACTGCACCCTCTATTATTTTCTTTGTTACTGCACACATTGTCCACACAATAAGTCAACATTCAGCATTCAAATACAGCTGGAAGCAAAAGCCATTCAATCAACAAAAACAACTTGCACTTACCTTTAATCACAAGGCCCTGCACACTGGAAAAACAGATGCTGAATTTTAGTATGAGAGTTAAGAGTGTTGTAGGGAAAAATCCCTTGTACCAGTGCATTCAAGGAGGTCGAGTCGCAAAGCAAGGTTCAAAGCGTTTTTCTTTGTTGTACAATTACTGGGATCCCAGGGAAACCCCCGTAGCCAGCTTAGAAACAGTGGCTTGGCCACGTTGATCTCAACAGTTACACATTTGCTCTGGATATTTATAGGAATCCAAATTCGAGCGGGAACATTTGCTCATACATTTTTACAATACCTAAAAAGTGGCCTATCTGGTCAGGAAGTTCCCTGGTAGACTTTGTCAATTTGCATCTGATGGTGTGTGTCCGTGTTAATGGGACTGCCTGTTCTTGCCCCGGTGTTTTAATGTGTTTCCCATTATCCTCTCGATGTGTCCCCTTATCTAAATCGACCTCTGATGTTTTGTGTCTGTATTCTATGCTTGCGAGATTAGGTGTTAATGTCATTTTGTCCTGCTGTAGGGGGATTTAATCTAATCTTTTATTCTTTTTATCCTGGTTTATTAAGTTTCTTTGCCTGCCTTGGCCATTTTATTCCCATAATATTGTATTTACGGTACAGTTATGCCATATATCCCACTGCCAGGTCTTGACTCGCAGATATCCCGATCTTCTGGCCAAGGGCCGGTTTAAAATGCAGCTTCGTGCTGTTGCTGGGCAGAATAAGGATCTTCCATTGGCTTTGAAATTAAAGGTCTCTCAGCTGTGCAGAGCTTCGTGCTGTTGTTGGGCAGAATAAGGATCTTCCATCAAACTTGAATTAAAGGTTTCTCAGCTGTGCAGAGGGGGATTTAAATGAATGTCCATTCGGGTGTTCCCCTCTGCATTGTGGGCACGTTATGAATGGTGCCAATCAGTCCAATAAATGAATATGTTTAATGAGGTGAATATTGATGAGATAATAAAAATATGGCTTTGGAAAATGGCCTACTTCAAGAGAGATGACCAGAAGTGTAATCAAAGAAGTATTAAGATGGTTTTCAATAATGGGGACAGAAGTTTGGAGAAAAACTGAGAAGTCTAAGAATTAAATAGGATAAGATGGCAGAGTAGAAGAGGGAAATCTGTCCAAGATCAGAATGGTAGGACTAAAAGGCATGGGTTGGGAAATATGACAAGTGTGGGAAAGAACTTGTACTTGTTTAGCACCTTTCACAACCTCAGGATGTCTCTGACATGATGTCACGCTGGTGGGAATCACTACTGCTCTGCAGCATTTGAGATGACCATGCTGGGGACACAGAGGCCAATTGAGCCACCAGTTGGTCAGGGACATAGCTGGTCAGTGCCCTGGCCTCTTTCAGTAAGAATTACTGGTGTGATAATCCCCCATGAGTTCCATGGGGAAATCACTAATGGATCTCCCTGAGGGGCTCGTTGAACACGAGTTCCTTTGGTAGCCAGCAATTTCTTGCCCTGCTGGAACTCATCATCCGAGCTCTTTATAAGGCAAACACTATGTTCCAGGCTGGGACTTGCGTGAGAACTGTTGTTCTGGTATGGATTCATGTGTCCTGGAAGGCTTTGGTTTAATTAACGAACAAGAATATGAACTGTTTTCATTGTATGGGGTAGATTTGTTATTGATATTGTGATTAAACTTAATTGCATTTTGGTTTGATGGTTTAAGCTTCCTTCTGACTTCATTTTTTGTTTAGGGCAGTTCTCCTCCCCACCCCTGACATTTTAAGGGGCTGCCCTTCTTGTTTTATTCTTTCATTTGTTTTGATTTTGTTTACTTAATGTTACTCAAAAGAATGCTGGGACTTGTATATGTACGCCACGGAGCAGTGGCTTAATTTTGTGTTTAACAATAAATACAATTCCTTTCCATTCGGGCTTCCTGATTTATTACAAATGGGTAACAATTTGATGTGAGAACTGTGGTAAACCACTGTTAAGCTTATTGCCTGTGTGTGTGACATGCCTGGGCATGCCCCTGCCGGCCCTGCCTGAGACTCCTCCCCCCCTGGTTCAGGTATAAAGGTGACTGCTCCCAGTCACCGGACCAGTTAATCAGCATGGGTGTGCTCCAAGTCTTTTGCGAATAGAAGCCTATTTGTTCTTGCATACAAACTAGTCTTTGCTTGATTGATAGTGCATCAATTTTATTCACAAAAAGTTTTGGGATGGAGCAGATACAAAAACCCGATAGATTAGAATTGGATCCTCAAGCCGTAGGAGCCTCTAACAGCTTTGATCACTGGCTGCGATGTTTCGAAACTTTCCTCACCGCCTCCGCCTACGTCGTCCGGACCGAAACCGACAAGCTACACGTGCTCCACGCCCGGGTAAGCGATCAAGTATTCTCAATGATTAGAGACGCTGAAACTTACAAGGATGCGATCGAACTTTTAAAAGGCGAGTACAACAAACACACTAATGTAATCTACGCCAGACATCTTCTGGCTACTCGCAGACAACAGCCAGGAGAATCGGGCGACCAATTCCTGCGTGCGTTGCGAGCACTTGGCAGGGCCTGCAACTGCAAGGCCGTAACAGCCGCCCAAAACACTGAGGACTTAATCAGAGATGCCGATGTCACGGGTATCAGGTCAAACTATATCCGACAACGACTGTTGGAACAGGGTGGGCTGGACCTACAAAAGACTGTAGCGCTTGCCGACTCGTTAGAGGTGGCCTTCTGTAATCTCGAGGCCTACACCCCTGACCACGGGGGCGCATCGTGGACGCCGCAGTCGCTGCCACCTCTATACTCGGGAGGGCCGCAGGCCTACGCCATGCCACATCTCACCAATGACCCGACCGCTGCAGCAGTCTCTGGAGGCCCGAAGTGCTACTTCTGTGGCCTGGGGAAGCACCCCCGACAACACTGCCTGGCGAAGGATGCGATCTGCTCCGGGTGTGGAAAGAAGGGCCATTACGCAAAGGTATGCAGGGCGAAGTCGACCTCTAAGCCCAGGAGCGCTGCGTGCGACCCACCATCTTGGGCGCCTTCAGCTGCGTGTGAGCCGTGCGGGCCGCCATCTTGGATGCCTTCAGCTGCGTGTGAGCCGTGTGGGCCGCCATCTTGGACGCCTTCAGCCACGTGTGAGCCGTGGGGGCTGCCATCTTGGACGTCTTCAGCCGCGTCGCAAAGTCCAACGGTGGCTTCGGTTACGCTGGACCAATCCAGGCCTCACCAACTAGCCAGGTCCATGATGGATATTGAGGTAAACGGCCGCACTCCAAACTGTTTATTTGACTGTGGGAGTACGGAGAGCTTTATTCACCCTAACACAGTGAGTCGCTATGCCCTTTCAGTCCTGCTTCAAAGTCCCACTCGGTGGATGTCCTCGGGTACTGCGTGGCGACCCTGACTGTACGGGGCACAGTGTGCAAAAACTTCAGGCTCCTCGTGCTGCCACAACTCTGCGCTGCCATACTCCTGGGGCTAGATTTCCTGTGTCACCTTAAGAGTGTCACCATGAAGTATAATGGGCCTTTTACCCCGCTCTCTGTTTGCAATCACCAGTTCTTCGATCGCTCAGCGTGCACCACTTGCAGCCTCTTGACCCTTAAAGTCGCCCCTCCCTCACTATTTGAAAATCTCACCCCAGACTGCAAGGCCATTGCCACCAAGAGCAGACGGTACAGTACTGGAGATAGGGCTTTTATCAGGTCCGAAGTACAACGGCTCCTAGGGGAGGGGATCATCGAGGCCAGTACCAGCCCCTGGAGAGCCCAAGTAGTAGTTGTTAAGACTGGGGAGAAACATCGCATGGTCATTGACTACAGTCAGACCATTAACCGCTACACGCAGCTGGACGCGTACCCCCTTCCCCGCCTATCTGACACGGTTAATCAGATTGCGCAATATCGGGTGTTCTCTACCATCGACTTAAAATCTGCATAGCACTAGCTCCCTATCCGCCCGGAAGACCGCCAATATACTGCCTTCGAGGCGGATGGCCGCCTCTATCACTTCCTTAGGGTCCCCTTCAACGTCACCAATGGGGTCTCGGTTTTCCAGCGTGAGATGGACTGAATGGCAGACCAGAACAGGCTGCGGGCCACCTTCCCGTATCTGGATAACGTCACCATCTGTGGCCATGATCAGCAGGACCATGACGCCAACCTCCACAAATTCCTCCACACCGCCACACTCCTAAATCTGACCTATAATAAGGAGAAGTGCATATTCCGCACATGCCGCCTCGCCATCCTTGGTTGTGTTGTGGAAAACGGGGTCATCGGTCCCGATCCCGACCACATGCGTCCCCTCCTGGAACTTCCCCTCCCCACCAGCCTCAAAGTACTGAGGAGATGCCTGGGCTTCTTCTCGTATTACTCCCAGTGGGTCCCCAATTATGCGGATAAAGCCCGTCCACTCATCAAATCCACCTCTTTTCCCCTGATGGCAGAGGCCCGCCTGACCTTCGACCGCATCAAAGCAGACATCGCTAAGGCCACGATGCACGCTGTAGACGAATCCATCCCGTTCCAGGTGGAGAGCGATGCGTCTGACTTCGCCCTAGCTGCCACCGTTAACCAGGTGGGCAGACCCGTGGCCTTCTTCTCACGAACTCTCCAAGGCCCTGAAATTCGACACTCCTCTGTCGAGAAGGAGGCCCAAGCCATAGTGGAAGCTGTACGGCACTGGCGCCACTACTTAGCTGGTAAACGATTCACCCTACTCACGGACCAACGGTCAGTTGCATTCATGTTTAATAACACGCAGTGGGGCAAGATCAAAAATGATAAAATATTGAGGTGGAGAATCAAGCTAGGGTGGTGGAGAATCAAGCTAGGGTGGTGGAGGCAGGCAGTAGGGTGGTGGAGGCAGGCACGCTGACATCGTTTAAGACTTACCTGGATAGTCACATGAGCAGCCTGGGAATGGAGGGATACAAACGATTGGTCTAGTTGGACCAAGGAGCGGCACAGGCTTGGAGGGCCGAAGGGCCTGTTTCCTGTGCTGTACTGTTCTTTGTTCTTTGTTCTTTCCACCTACAATTACGACATCTTATACCGGCCCGGGAAGCTCAATGAGCCCCCAGACGCCCTGTCCCGGGGAATATGTGCCAGCGCACAAATAGACCAATTGCAGACTCTCCACAATGACCTCTGCCACCCGGGGGTCACCAGGTTTTTTCACTTCATTAAAGCCCGTAACCTGCCCTACTCCATTGAGGAAGTCAGGTCTATAACCAGACACTGCCAGGTCTGCGCAGAGTGCAAGCTGCACTTCTATCGGCCAGACAGAGCACACCTCAGAAAGGCCACCCGCCCTTTCGAACGCCTAAGCGTCGACTTCAAAGGCCCCCTCCCCTCTTCTGACCGCAACATATACTTCCTCAACATCATTGACGAATATTCACATTTCTCCTTCGCTATTCCCTGCCTGGATATGACCTCGGCCACGGTCGTCAGGGCCCTGCACAGCCTCTTCACCCTGTTCGGTTTCCCTAGCTATATCCATAGCGACCGGGGATCCTCCTTTATGAGTGATGAGCTACGACAGTACCTGCTCTCCAAAGGCATAGCCTCGGGTAGGACCACCAGCTACAACCCCAGGGGGAATGGACAGGTAGAGAGGGAGAACGCGACAGTCTGGAAGGCCGTTTTACTAGCTCTGAGGTCTAAAGGTCTTCCAGTCACCCGCTGGCAAGAGGTCCTCCCTGATGCTCTACACTCGATTAGATCACTCCTATGCACAGCTACCAATGCTACCCCTCACGAAAGAATGTTTGTTTTCCCCAGGAAGTCGTCCTCGGGGACTTCACTACCGTCGTGGCTGACGTCCCCAGGCCCTGTCCTGCTCCGGAAGCACGTGATGACTCATAAGTCGGACCCCCTGGTCGAAAGGGTCCAGCTCCTCCACGCCAACCCCCAATACGCCTATGTGGCGTACCACGACGGGCGGGAGGACACGGTCTCCATTCGAGACTTGGCACCCGCAGGTGCCCCAGGGACCACGACGACCCACAACCCCACACTCCCAACCCCCGTATACAGCACACCTGAGCCCCAGGAACTGCCACCATGCACCCGACAATTGGAAGGGACTACAGACAACTCGAGCGACTACGGCCTGGCACCTGAACCAACACCGCGGCCACCGGAACCGACACCACAACCGGCACTATGGCGGTCGCAGCGGCAGATCAAGCCCCCAGAGAGACTGAATTTGTAAATTTGTAATTCTGTAAATATCGTTCCACCCACCTCACCCCCGCCGGACTCTTTTTTAAAAGCAGGGGGTGAATGTGGTAAACCATTGTTAAGCTTATTGCCTGTGTGTGTGTGTGAGACATGCCTGGGCATGCCCCTGCCGGCCCTGCCTGAGACTCCTCCCCCCCTGGTTCAGGTATAAAGGTGATTGCTCCCAACCCCCCTGCCTCAGTTGCTGGACCAGTTCATCAGCATGGGTGTGCTCCAAGTCTTTTGCGAATAAAAGCCTATGTGTTCCAGCATACAAACTAGTCTTTGCTTGATTGATAGTGTATCAAGAACACTAACTGATTTTTTTACTCTTCTTTCTGATCTGGGACATCAAATCTAATGTAACTTCCTTACTAGCACCCAGACTGATTAGCTAGCTGAGACTGAATCTGGAGACTTCTTGTCAACCTGATCTGAGTAAGAAGATTGTGGATTCAAACCATACTCCAGGACTTGAATACATAATCTAGATTGATGTGGTAAATATAGACTGAGAGAGTGCTGCACTGTTCAAGTAGCAGATTTTTAGATGAGATGCAAAATCTAAATCCCTTGTGCTTATTCAGGGAATGTAAAAGATTTGATAGTGCTGTTCAAAGAACAGCAGAAAATTCTGATGTCCTCAGCCATGAACCAATATCACCAAAATTGATTACTTCATTAGTTACCATATTTACTGTTAGGCAGACTTTGTTCTGTGCAAAATTGGTTTTGACATTTGCCTAAAATATTACACTTCAAAATAGCTGATTGACTGGTAGGAGTGATTTTGAGAATGTGAAGGTGCTATAAAAATTCAACCTTTATTCTTTTGAGTTTGATTCAGTGGCATGCTGCGTATTAATTGGGAGAACTTGCATTATTGGTTATGTAGTGGTACTCCTCCTGTTCCAACATTTATCTCCCTGACCTCTCTCTTTTGGTATGGGTGATACAATAAATGCAAATATACACCAGTGGTGTCCCGCAAAGTGCAATGCAACAGCTTTCCACAATGAGCTAATCCACTATTGTGTCCAGTCATAATTTTCACCTCATCAGTGAAAATCAGGACATAATAATTCTATTTGATATCTTATTGGTTTAAACTGTAGAACAACTCCACCTGTTGTACTCCTTGGTTTGAACAGCAATATCAAACAAATATTTATATTCTTTTAGCAGAATCAATGAATGCTCTTGTCAATTTGTATGGCGAGAAATGGACATTATTTCACTGATTGAACAACTGCTCCTTGACATTGCCTGTAAGATAGTGGATGAGACTTAGCCGGTTAGTACGTTTTCTACTACATAATGTTGATGACATTTCAATTGCTGCTGGTAGAACAAGTAATACACCAACTGTATGAGATTAGTTACTTGTCGAAATTTACATGAGACAATATAGGATGCTTCAAGTGTTTCAACAGAGGTAGCACTACATTCTTTTACTATTGTCAACTTTCAGTTGAAAAAGCCTCATGGTCAAATTTAAATTCCATGATGTGGAGATGCTGACGTTGGACTGGGATAGGCAGGCAATGGGGTAGTAAGAAGTCTCACAACACCAGGTTAAAGCCCAACAGGTTTATTTGGTAGCATGAGCTTTCGGAGTGCTGCTCCTTCATCAAGGAAGAAATTTAAATTCAAATTTGTTAAGCTTCTTTAAAATTTGAAGACATTCCAATTTATGATGCACCTACTCTGGCTACATAAGGCTGTATCATTAGTTTTCACTCTCGGCTGCCCTTACTCCTTGCACTCTGTCTCCCCCCGCTCAACCCCCTGCCCAAAAAAAACCCTGTTGTACCCAACCTGTGCTCTCACACCTAACCCCACCACCCAGTTTGAGATGTGAGATTTAGATGAAAGTGAGTGAGTAAACTTAGAATATGTCCAGATAATCTGTTTTAGTGAAGCTGAAGGGCAAATATTGATCAGTACACTGGGCAAAATCCATTTGCTCTTTTACATCCAGCCTATGGGGCAGTCAGGACTGATGTTTAATCTCTCATCCAGAAGATTGCACTTCCAATAGTGCAAAACACTTCCTCAGTGCTGCACTGCTGTGCCAACCTAGATCATGCACTTGATTCTCCAGAGGGGGACCTAAACCAGTAACCATCTGACTTAAAGGCTATGTGCTACCACTGAGCAAAGAGTGACACCTAGTGCTGAAAGTCCATACATAGGAAAAGGAGTAGACCATTTAGCCCCTCAACCTGTTCCACCATTCAGTAAGATTATGACTGACCTGTGACCTAACTAAGCATACCCACATTAGCCCCTTATCCCCGAATACATTTGTATAATAAATAATCGATCAATCTCAGGTTTAAAATTTGTAATGATCTAACATTAAGTGCCATTATTGGAAGAGCATTTCAAACTTCTACCACCCTTTGTGCATAAATGTTTCCTATTTTCATTCCTAAAAGACCTGGATCTAATTTTTAAACTATACTCCCTAGTCCCAGACTCACCAACCAACAGAAATAACTTCTCTCTCTCTATCCTTAATATTTTGATTAAGTCACCTCTTAACCTTCTAAATTCTAGGGAATACAATCCTAGTTTATATAAAAATTACATTTTTCACCTAATCACTTTATCAATATCTCTTTTTATGCTTCTATCTGCACTGCCTACTATGCCACTTTTTGTGATTAGCAAATTTGGATATGTGGTTTTTATATCCCAACATGTAAACTATTAATAAATACAGTGAATAATTGAAGCCTAAACACAGATTCTGATAGAAGACCACTAATTGCATCTTGCCAATTAGTCTGCCCATTATCCTTACCCTCTGTCTCCTGCCGCTCAGCCAATTTCCTAACTAGGTCAATAGTTTGCCTTCACTTCTGAGGGCTCCAACTTCAGTTAATAGTCTTGTATGAGGGGTTTTATCAAGTAACTTCTAGAAATTTGTATAAATTGTGTCAATCAACATTCCCTGAGTCACCCTTTACTCACCCCTTCAAAAGATTATAACATTTAATCAGGCATGATCTATCCCTTATACATCCATGTTGTCTGTCTTCTGGTCTCTGAAGCCATTGTTTTTTGGTCCCTGCTCCAACCTCAGTTCCCTAGTAATTGAATCTTTCATTCTCCCTGGCAACAGTCTGAGTTTAAACCAATCAGTCTGCAATCTTGGTGTCACATTTGATTGTAAGATGAGTTTCCAAACACATATTCATGCTACGCACTAAGACCACCTAATTCCACCTCTAAACATTGCCTGTCTTTGCCCCTGTATCAGCTCATCTGCTGGTGAAACACTCATTCATGTCTTTGTTACCTCCAGATTCAACTATTCCAATGCACCCCTGGCTGGTCGCTCTCAGTCTTCTCTGCATAAACTTGAAGTCATCCGAAACGCTGCCCAAGATCTTACTCACACCAAATCCTGTTCACCTGTTACCTTTGTGCCTGTTGACATACATTGGCTCCTGTTTAATCAATATCTCAATTTTCATCCTTGTTTTCAAATATTTTTATGGTCCCTAATCCTCAGATGTCTGTAATTTCCTCCAGCCCTATAACCCTCTGAAATCTTTGCACTCGTCTAATTCTGTGTGCTGGCAGCAGTTCAGGAACCCTATTGTTTCAGCAATGCGTTTGCCATGGTGTTTTAATTCAGCCAAAGGATACTTCAGGATTACTTGATCAATCACAGAGTATGGTGTGTTGATGACCTGTACCTGTCAATAAAAGAATTTCTATTGAAAGGGACCCCAATATGCATGAGTAATGTCTTTATACTGCAGATTCTAATGGTTTCAAAAAGCATTCTCCTACATAGCATTCCTCAGACCAATGCAACTCCTCGGACCAATGCAATCTGCAGCTCCACTCATTCCCCTCTTTCAGACACCTCTTCACATCCCCATCTGAACAGTCAACACTGATATTGATCCTCACCTATTGCCATCTTACAATCTCCCACCCATCTTTAATAATCACCTCATGCAAATGTTGTAATTCCATTCTGACCACACAATCTGGCTCTGTTAATTAATGATGGTGTTAGCACAATAGAGAGAGTTGACCAAAGTTCAGGAAAATAGAGTGTGGAAATGGTTTGGGTAGAAATGAGAAATGGTAACAGCAAGAAGTCACTTGTGGGGTAATAGATTGCACACGTGACTATTAAAACACCATCAGGACAGCCAGAGGCAGTCATTAACAGGAAAGGCTACTTTTCCACCAATGTGTGACTTGTATGCGACCACAGGTAAAGTCTGGGAACTGTATCCTGCAGTCAGCATCATGATGAAGTAGTCGGGGAAAGGTGTCCTGCAGTCAGCATCGTGGTGAAGCAGTCAGGGAAGGGTGTCCTGCAGTCAGCATCGTGGTGAAGCAGTTGGGGAAGCATGTCCTGCAGTTAGCATCATAGTGAAGCAGTCTGAGAAGTGGAGCCAGGAAGATAAAGGAGCAAGACTAAGGGCAGAGCCGGGAGGATAAAAGAGAATGAGAAGAGGCTGAAAGCGGAGTGTAAGTTTGGAGCTCCTGCGGTGACATCAGGATTCAAAAGTGACGCGGGGTCAAGTGAAAGCAGCTGATTGTGTGAGTATGATCAAGTAAGTATTTACTACTATTATCGCTTATTATAGTTTCTAAGGTCTTTTTTTGTGGTTTATAGTTTGTAAAGGCCATATTCTGTAGTAATGAGCACCAGGGAAGATGAGCCCTGGAGTATTTGATATCTTCCAAAAGGTTCCAGGAGAGCTCAAAACCATGGTGTGTTCTGCCTGCTCTGTGGGGAGCTGGGAACATTTGCAGTACCTGGGGCCAGAATGTGAGCAGAAAATGCCTCCAGCTGCAGCTCCTGGAAGCCCAGGTTTCTGAGTTGGAACAGTGGCTGGGGACACTGTGGAGCACCTGTAAGGCAGAGAGTATCATGGATAGCATGTATAGAGAGATGGTCACACCGCAGGCTGTGATTCTGTTGGCAGGAAGGGAATGGATGACCACCAGCAGAGCAAGAGATCTAGGCAGGCAGTGCCAGAATCTCCTGTAGCCCTGCAGAAATGGCAGGATATATCAGATGAATACATGGATGACGAAATGGTGGGAGGAGGAGGATTTCTGACTGCTGAGACATTGGAATCAGTTCTGGGGGAGCTGATTGGCTAGTTATGTGAGAAGAGAAAGATTGGTGAAGACAAATGTAGGTCCATTACAATAGAAACAAGGGAATTCATAATGGGGAACAAATACATGGCTGACCAATTAAATGCATACTTTGGTTTTGTCTTCACAAAGGAGGACACAAATAGCATACCAGAAATCTCAGGGAGCAGGGTTTAGTGAGAGGGAGGAACTGAAGAAAATCAGTATTAAGGAAGTGATGTTTGGGAAATTGATGGGATTGAAGGCCGATAAATTCCCAAGGCCTTATAATCTATATCCCAGAGTACTTAATGAAGTGGCCCTAGAAATAATGGATGCATTGGTGGTCATCTTCCAAGATTCTATAGACTCTGGAGCAGTCCTTACAGATTGGAGGGTAGCTAAAGTAACCTCACCATTTAAAAAGGGAGTTAGAGAGAAATCAGGGAAGTATAGACCAGTCAGCCTGACATTGGTAGTGGGGAAAATGCTAGAGCCCATTATTAAAGATTTAATAGCAGAGCACTTGGTAAACAGTCGTGGAATTGGACAGAGTCAGTATGGATTTACAAAAGGGAAACCATATTTGACATAGCTACTGGAATTTTGAGAATGTAACTAGTAGATTTGATGAGGGCGAGCCAGTAGATGTGGTTTATTTGGACTTTCAGAAGGCTTTCAACAAAGTCCCACATAAGAGATTAACGTGCAAAAATTAAAGTGCATGGGATTGAGATGTATAAAAACTGGTTGGCAGACAGGAAACAAAGATTAGGAATAAATGGGTCTTTTTTCCAAATGCCACCTCCTCTGGCAGTTCATTCCATATACACCTTTGTGTGAAAAAGTGGCCCCTGGGGTCCCTTTTAAATTTTTCCCCTCTCACCTTAAATCTATGCCCTCTAGTTTTGGACTCCCCTACCTTGGGAAAAGACCTTGGCTATTCGCCTTATCTATGCCCCTCATGATTTTATAAACCTCACATCCTCCTATGCTCCAGGGACAAATGTCCCAGCCTATCCAGTCTCTCCTTATAATTCAAACCTTCCAATCCCGGTAACATCCTTGTAAATATTTTATGCACCCTTTCCAGTTTAATAACATCCGTCCTGTGGCAGGGTGACCAGAATTGTACGCAGTATTCCAAATGTGGCCTTACCAATGTTTTGTACAGTAGTAACATAACATCCCAACTCCTGTATTCAATGCTCTAACGGATGAAGGCAAGTGTGCCAAATGCCTTCTTCACCACCCTGTCTACCTGTGACGCCATTTCAAGGAACTATGTACCTGCACCCCTAGGTTTCTCTGATCAACAAAACTCCCCAGGGCCCTACCATTAACTGTGTTAGTCCTGCCCTGGTTTGTCTTACCAAAATTATCTGAATTAAACTCCACCTGCCATTCCTTGATCCACTGGCTTAATTGATCAAGATCCCGTTGTAGTCATAGATAACCTTCTTCACTGTCTATTACACCACTAATTCTGGTGTCATCTGCATACTTACTAACCATGTCTCCTATATTCCCATTCAAATAGTTTCTATAAATGAAAAATAGCAGTGGACCCAGCAATGATCCCTGCAGCACACCGTTGGTCTCAGGCCTCCAGTCTGAAAAACCACCCTCTGTCTCCTACCGGCAAGCCAATTTTATATCCAATTGGCTATTTCTCCCTGTATCCCATGTGATCTAACCTTACTGCGGTACCTTGTAGAAGGCCTTGCTAAAGGCCATGTAGACAATGTCTACTGCACAGCCCTCATCTATTTTCTTGGTCATCCCTTGAAAAAACAATCAAGTGTGTACAATTTCCCTCGCACAAAGCTGATTATCCCTAATCGGTCCTTGCCTTTCCAAATGCATGTAGATCCTGTGTCTCTGAATCCACTCCAACAACTTACCCAATGTTCTGCGATACACTTGATCAGGTCCGGGGGATTTATCAACCTTTGTGTTTTAAGACTGCCAATACCTCCTCTTCTTTTCAAGACATCACTATTTACTTCTCTGAGTTCCTTAGCTTTCACATCTTTCTCCACTCGTGCAGGACAAGCTGGTGCACAAAAGAGAGAGGTCCCAGACCTGGGGTGGAGTGCCCGACATCAAGGCCCTCACAGAATTCAGGAATCGAGTATTGAGTTGGCCAGAGAGGAAATCGACAATGCCTGCACTTATGATGAGGTTGGTGGTACAAAGTGAGGATCCTGCACCAGTTCATCCCATGGAAAGTCATACAATTAGTGCTTTGTCCTATTTTAGAGTCACCTGCCATGCACTGATTATCTCGCTTTTCTCTCATAGGCACCTCTGGAAAGTGCCCAGCGGCAGCCACAAGCCTGACCTCCAGCCCCAAGGATACCTCAGATGAGGAACCAGAGAGCACAATAGAAGCATAGTGCTCAGTCACATCCTCCACCAGCACAGAGAGACACACCTCGGTGAAACCTTGTACTAGAGCAGATTTGGGGTCACAACCTGATGAACACAGTGCACAATCTTCTCCACAGCAGGAGGTCACCGGCACTCGGAAGACTGCTGGAAGCTATGAATCTGCTGAGTCCAAGCCAGATGACGAGCCTCTGGACTTGGTCCTAAATCTGTTATTGGAGCTGCAGTGACAGTCAAGGGAATATCAGGAAAGGACGTCACCTGTATTCCTCGGATTACAATGGATGATGCTGGAGTCTGCCCGTCTTCAGTCTGAGGTAATTGTACTGGCATGCCAATGCACTGAGGACAACACTGGCAGGTTCACTGCTCTCACTCTAGATCTCACTCTATCTGCCCCTCCTTCTCAAGGGATCAAGCAGGGGCCCTAGGGAAGTTATAGGGAGCAGGACCAGCAGCTGGACACCCTAGAGTAATCCAGACAGTTGACTCCAGGACTCTCTGGCCAACCCAAATCCCCTCTTCCGGTGACCTCAACTTCAGCTCCACAGGTCCAGGAGAGTGCACCTGCCCCATAGCAGGACCCTGCAGGTCTTGGCCCTCCAGAGGATACCCGCCAAGGTCATCAGGGCACAGCAGTCAGCAGGATGCCTCCACCTCCACTGTGGATGTTAGGGAAGCACTAAAATGTAATGGTAGGGTTAGGAAAGTTAGAAAGATTTAGGAACGCAGCAGAGGCACTAGTGTTCACAATGTGTTTGCAATGTACACAAATGTAAATAGAATTGCACCCATTTCATAGCTCTTGTGCATTTGCATGCACATTTGTTAACATGGGCTTCTCGTTTATGCAGTGTGCTCCCACAATGTGTGCTCCTTTTGCATATCATTCTCAACATCTATGAAGTCTCAATCTTAATGTTAGGTGTGCTTCTGGAATGAACCTCTTTCACGTGCTTTGCAAGGCCATGAGATCTTTATTCTTTGTTGTGATAGATTGAGGCACAGATGTTCTCCTAAGTTGTCTGCATCTTAAAAGGGGAAGGTACAGTGTCTAAGGAAACATGTGTTCTCACATAGAGAAGGATCATAAATCATGCAAATCCATGTACTCTGTCTCTTAGCAGGGTTTTAATGCCATGAGCCCATATTCGGAACTTGTATTCTTTGCTGTCAGCCAACCGCATTTTCGACTTTTGGAGTGTACATCTCAGCAACATTATAAACCTGACACTCAAATGTCCAATCTTGTGCCTCTCTCACCCTAAAGTTGTGTGTCTTGCGGTGATAAGGCTCTTGTCACAAACTAGGGATGCAGCACCATGCGTCCGCTCATCTGAGCATTTGCCGAGATCACTGATGCTAATTGCAAACGGTGTTTTCTGGCAGCTAATTGCGGCTGTGAGCTTGCTTTGGAAGTGCACATGGTTGCTTTAGACAATGTGGAAAGGAGCAATAGAATAGGAACGAAGATGTAGTGAAGCTGAAGTGTGCTCTTTATTAGCAATGACACGTAGGCAGCATTGTGGCACATTGGTTAGCACTGCTGCCTCACAGTGTTAGGGTCCCGGGTTCAATTCCGGCCTTGGGTTACTGTCTGTGTGGAATTTGCACGTTCTTCCCATGTCTGCATGGGTTTTCTCCGGGTGCACCAGTTTCATCCCACACTCCAAAGATGTGCGGATTAAGTTGATTGGCCATGCGAAATTGTCCCTTACTGTCAGGGGGTTAGCAGGGTTAATACATGGGGTTATGGGAATAGGGCCTGGGTGGGATTGTGGTTGGTGCAGACTCGATGGGCCAAATGGCTTCTTTCTGCACTGTAGGAATTCTATTATATTAAGAGCATCATGGTGTGTATCTGCATTATGGACTTGGCAAGGGCCTAGGCTGGCCACAAGGGTACAATGTCAGCCTTAAAGAGGAATGACTTAATGTCTGGCAGGTAAGACTTTGATGTTGTCATGGTCAGCATCTGTATTAGTCTGAGAATAAATGGATGCCTAACTGAGAGTACCAGATGTCAGTATGATTTGGAAGACTGTATCACAGATGACTGAATTATCTCTGAATGGATTAACAGCAGCAGAACGTCATCAGCTGCCTTATCCTAAGTATAAAATATCTGATTCCCCAGCAACGTTACACAGAGTGTGTTGTTCCATTGCTTGAGATCGATCTCCTTGAGGAACCTTGTCACCTTGAAAGCATACAACTGAGACCACTGAGGATCGTGGAATAACTCCTGGCTCTTGTAGGGATGCTGGAGGGACAAGGGAAGAGGCAGCACCTTCTGAAGTCTGATGCCTGGACTCCGTCCTCCAGTTTGCACCTCACTGCCAGCTATGACACATGCTGCCATGGTTCATCACCCTTCAAAGATCAGGACAATGTGAATCTGATGTGTAATTATTCATTCATGTGAATGGATAGTATGAGAGATATTGCAATACTGGTGTTCATGCTGGAGAACTTTTGTCCAAGAATGTACTCACTATAACTTGTCATCCTCCCAGTGGAGTCTGGTGGCAATGAGGGCCTCACATGCACACCTGCCTTGTCTGGCTCATGTTATGGCCTCTTCGTCTGGAGCCTGGAACTTATCACCCTCATCGTTTTGTGGTCCTCCTCATTGGAGGAAATATGCAGCTCCTTCATCTCATCATCTGGCAAGTCCTCTCTCCTTTGCAGTATTGAGGGTAAATCCACATCTGGTTGAGGGTAAATCCACATCTGGTATGTGGCAGTCTTTTAAGGAACAGTTGTTAGGGCTACAGGACAAGCATGTGCCTGTAAAAAAGAAGGATAGGAAGGGTAGGATTAGAGAACCGTGGATAACCAGGGAAATTGAGGGACTGGTCAAAAAGAAAAGAGAGGCGTATGTTAGGTCCAAGCAGCTAAAAACGGAGGGAGCTCTGGAGGAGTACAAAGAAAGTAGGAAAGTACTCAAACGGGGAATTAGAAGAGCAAAAAGGGGTCACGAAATGTTCTTGGCAGACAGGATTAAGGAGAATCCCAAGGCATTTTATTCATACGTTAGGAACAAAAGGGTTGTTAGGGAAAAAATCAGACCTCTCAGGGACAAAAGTGGGGACTTATGCTTGGAGCCCAAAGAAGTAGGGGAGATCCTAAATGAATACTTTGCGTCGGTATTCACAAAGGAGAGGGATGTGTTGACTGGGAGTGTCTCGGAGGGGAGTGTTGAACCGTTGGAGAAAATCTCCATTACAAAGGAGGAAGTGTTCGGTTTGTTAGAGAATATAAAGACTGACAAATCCCCAGGGCCTGATGGAATCTATCCAAGGCTGCTCAGGGAGACGAGAGGTGAAATCGTTGGGCTTCTGACGCAAATCTTTGTCTCGTCACTGGACGCAGGTGAGGTCCCAGAGGATTGGAGGATAGCTAATGTGGTCCCGTTATTTAAGAAGGGTAGGAAGGATAACCCGGGTAATTATAGGCCGGTGAGCTTGACGTCCGTGGTGGGCAAGTTGTTGGAGAAGATTCTTAGAGATAGGATGTATGCGCATTTAGAAAGGAATAAACTCATTAACGATAGTCAGCATGGTTTTGTGAGAGGGAGGTCATGCCTCACTAACCTGGTGGTGTTTTTTGAAGAAGTGACCAAAATGGTTGACGAAGGAAGGGCCGTGGATGTTGTCTATATGGACTTTAGTAAAGCGTTTGACAAAGTCCCTCATGGTAGGCTAGTGAAAAAGGTTGGATCTCATGGGATAAAGGGGGAGGTGGCTAGATGGGTGGAGAACTGGCTTGGTCATAGAAGACAGAGGGTGGTAGTGGAAGGGTCTTTTTCCGGCTGGATGCCTGTGACTAGTGGTGTTCCGCAGGGCTCTGTATTGGGACCTCTGCTGTTTGTGATTTATATAAATGATCTGGAAGAAGGAGTAACTGGGGTGATCAGTAAGTTTGCGGACGACACAAAACTGGCAGGACTTGCAGATAGTGAGGAACATTGTCAGAGGCTACAGAAGGATATAGGTAGGCTGGAAACTTGGGCAAAGAAATGGCAGATGGAGTTCAATCCTGATAAATGCGAAGTGATGCATTTTGGTGGGAATAATGTAGGGAGGAGCTACACGATAAATGGAAGAACCATAAAGGGTGTAGAGACGCAGAGGGACCTGGGTGTGCAAGTCCACAGATCTTTGAAGGTGACGTCACAGGTGGAGAAGGTGGTGAAGAAGGCATATGGCATGCTTGCCTTTATAGGACGGGGCATAGAGTATAAAAGTTGGGGTCTGATGTTGCAGATGTATAGAACGTTGGTTCGGCCGCATTTGGAATACTGCGTCCGGTTCTGGTCGCCACACTACCAGAAGGACGTGGAGGCTTTGGAGAGAATACAGAGGAGGTTTACCAGGATGTTGCCTGGTATGGAGGGGCTTGGTTATGAGGAGAGATTGGGGAAACTGGGGTTGTTCTCCTTGGAAAGACGGAGGATGAGGGGAGACTTAATAGAGGTGTATAAAATTATGAAAGGCATAGATAGGGTGAACGGTGGGAAGCTTTTCCTCGGGTCGGTGGTGACGTTCATGAGGGGTCATAGGTTCAAGGTGAAAGGGGGGAGGTTTAACACAGATATCAGAAGGACATATTTTACACAGAGGGTCATGGGGGCCTGGAATGTGTTGCCGGGCAAGGTGGTGGAGGCGGACACACTGGGAACGTTTAAGACTTATCTAGACAGCTATATGAACGGAGTGGGAATGGAGGGATACAAAAGAGTGGTCTAGTTTGGACCAGGGAGCGGCGCGGGCTAATTGTTCCTGGTTTCTCGTTTCAAGGCTTCATTCTATGATCATCTTGCTGGTGCCAGTACAGAGCGAGACTGCGGATAGTTGGGAACCTGTCTCGGTGGCAGGGAATTCAGATGGTGTTCGTAAAGCAGAAGTGGAAATGAATAGGGTTGGGAAGCATTTTCTGATCAGGGCCAGTGTGATTTCCTGGACTCGTTTCGATCGCCACAGGGGGTCGGAGAGGAATTTCCCAGATTTTATTTTCCCCATATTGGCCCTGGGGTTTTCACTCTGGGTTTTCGCCTCTCCCTGAAGATCACATGGTCTGGAATGGGGGGGTGGGGGTGAGTTAATAGGTTGTGATGAACAAAGCATCGTAGCTGTGAGGGACAGCTCGGTGGATAGGATATTAGGATGTAGATAGGCTGGAAAATTGGGCGGGGATCCTGGATTCAGGATTCAATCCTGGACCGGGGAGCGGCGCAGGCTTGGAGGGCCGAAGGGCCTGTTCCTGTGCTGTATTGTTCTTTGTTCTTTGTTCTTTGTTCAGTGCCAGGTTGTATAGCATGCAACAAAACCCGATGATCCATGCGAACCTCCAAAAACTGTACTGGAGGGTTCAGATTGTCCAGCCATTGGAATTTCAACTTTAGAATGCCCATGGTCTGTTCCGTCAATGCTTGACTAGTGGCATGAGCCTCACTGTACCTTCTCTCTACAGGGGTCTGAGGTCTCTGAATGGGTAACAGCAGCCACTTACTTTGAGGGCACCTTTTGTCACCGAGGAGCCAGCCCTGGATTCTGTGTGGTCCCTCTCAGATGTCCAGGATATGTGATCTACTCAAGATATGAGTCATGGACACTTCCAGGTTATCTGGTGTAAACCTGCATGATCAATTTCAATGGTCACAGACTAGCTGTACATTGAGTGAGTGGTGGCCTTTTCAGTTTATCTATTACAGTGCCTGCTGCTAGGGAGCTTTTATAGCTGCATGAGTGCAGTCAATGGCACCCTGCACCTGTGGGAATCTAGCAAGCTCAGCAAAACTCAGTACTCTGGCACTCTGGCTTGCTTGATCGCTGTTATAGTTGATATAATTGTGGGCTTTGGCAAAAAGAGTGGCTGTGACCTCATGAACGCATTTGAGCATGGATGCTTATGAGATCCCACAGATGTCCTCGATGGAGCTCTGGATGGAGCCACTGTCACAGAGATTCAGAATGGCTGTTAGTTTCAGAGCCACTGACAATGGATGCCCTCCCAGTCCTGTGGCGCCAATTCCTGGAGAATGTAGCAAATGTGAATCACCAGATCTCTGGACATGTGTAGCTATTGGCGACACTAGTTCGCGCTCATATACAGATAAGATCTGCAAGTTCTATAGAGAGGTCTTACAAGCATGTCTCTGCATGACATTCCTGTGAGCCTCAGCCCTGCTTCTGAAGAAGATTCTGCTGGCCCTGGATCTTGAGGGTATTGCTCCTCCCTTTGGCAATCTAAGCACCTCCTATCACACTTTTCTTCATCTCTCCTGCCTGTAAGTGACTATACAGGCAGTGATAAATCCTACCTCCATCCTCCTGATCATTTCCTCTCTGCAGTATTATGAGTTAGCATTAGTCTTCAGAAGTCCTCTTTCTGTCAATGACCTGTCAGTGAATGTGGGTTCAAATGTTTTGTTCCCACATCAGAGAATTCTCACCTCTGAAATGATGGCCAGTGTGGTGTTCGCGTCAAGATCCTCACCCCCCACCCCCCGTCCCTTCCAAAACAACTCAGTCGATGAGAGCCTCATTCACTGCACTCTTTGAGAAATGAGATTATTTGAGGGGTGGTGGTGGTGCTAAGGCTTCCCTTCAATGAACTGTCTAACACCAACTTTCTAACAGGTTTCTGGAGCTTGTCTGTTTGCCCAATTGTCATGGAGTGCGTAATTACACTGGGGAATTTCCACACTGCAAACAAGGGGTTAAAATAAGTAGATTGATTGGTGCCACTTTGCGGGATTAGCCTCACATGAATGGGCATCATAGCTTCACTTTCCTGATTGCCTGTACTGTCATTGAATGGTTTCTAATATGTCTCAGCTGTGCCTCTCCCCTTGTTTGGAAATGTCCAGTTGCATGCTAATCAGCTACCATCAGTGCACGCAGTTGCCTTCCAATCCGCCCACACAGCCCTTGCCAGCAAAACTTCTCCATGTATTAATTTAGCATTGTATTGCATCATCACTGCAGGTTGGAATATGGTGGTTACTGAACTCTCACTGCCAGACCAGCTTGGACCTTCCCTGTGTGAGCATGGAAACATCCCCTATCATCCCGGAAGAGCTTCATGTTTAGGTTTCCCTCCCTCCCATCCACCCGTTGTATTCCTTGATCCTGTTGTGCTACTGGTGCTTGTCTATTTGCTAGTTCCTGAACATTTTGAAGTGGATGTGTCTATGGCCTGTGATGACCTCACTCATCCCAATCTTGAGGCCAATTACACTGTCTAACATCCCTCCCCCCCTCCAACCTTGTGCCCCGCCCTTTCTCCAATGTGAGGCCCCTTGCCCTCGCTTCCCCAGTACAGCCTTGGCACTACAGCTCCTTTTCCAGGGTTAGTCCGCTTGCCCCCGTTCCCTAGTAAAGCTGCAGCCTATGAAAAGTCACTCTTACCTTACCACTGGTCTGGTAGGTAGAGACTTGCCTTTGACAATCCTCTGAAAGCAAAGTTGTGCTGCCTGTGAACTCTGCTGATGATTCCCACGAGTGACACACGATGCAAGTTGAGTGAACTAACCTTGAAGTGAGGAGCGAAGTGCGGGTTGCCAGCTGCATGTTGTTTATATACCATTTTGAAACACGTCGTTCTAATTGCTGGCATGGATGATGTAGTGTGAGGGGATGATTCCGGTGAGGAAACCATATCGTGAGATGCAAAAAATATTGAAATGACATTCCCGACGTGCTGTGACAGGAAACGCAGCCTGCCAATGATGGCTGGAATGCACAATCGTGACCTGATTTTACTATGCCATAAAACCAATTTTTGGCCTTTTCACAATATTTTATGCTTCTGCCCACTATAAAACCTATTGTGAGCAGGTGTGGAAATCCCAGTACATGTCTTTGTAATGGCAATTATATCTAAATCATATACTCTATTTGTACCACTATTTTTTTTAAACATACTGCAGATGTTTCGTGCATTCAGGTGAAGAACTTTTAATGTTATTTTTTCTCTTATTCCCTGCATTGACTTTATTCATTGATGTCCCTTCCTGTCCCATTCTGCTCGTCTTTACTCACATTGCTATTGTGGAAATTAGGTTACAACAACTGTGAAAATTAAAGTTCCATAATTGTCAAAAAAAACTCTGTCAAGTAATGGAAAATGATTATTATCCAAACGCAGCCTTCAGTGAGGCCAACACTGACGTACGCAGGATAAGCGAGTATATCTAAAACCTTGTTCCATAAGCACTGCATTCCAGGTTAGGACAGCAGGATGAAAACAAAGAACAAGTTACCATGGTTATTACCAAATAGCAAGATATGGGGAAATATTATGCTAATGAAGTATTGGTTTTCTATTATGTCAATGAAAGATGTGAAAAATCTCTTGTTCCTGATTTGCTGTAACTGACTATAACTGCTGAGCTGTTTCTCTGTAACCTCAGAACTGCTCCAGCCATTCCGTGTTGGCCGGAGAGAGTTCTCCTTGTGCACAAGTAATTAAAGACCTTGCATTGGATGCATGGTATCCAGCACTGTTTGTGTTTAGAGTCGATTGAGTTTGCCTTTAGATTGCTGTTACCCAAGAGAACTCTAACTTCTGATATCCCACCCTTTCTCTTTGGATTTCTAAATCTCCCTTCACAGTCCAGTGAATCTTCTTTGAACTGCTTTGAATATGATTATATCCTTCATCAAATAGCCCAGAATAAAAAAAACACAGTAAAATTTGGAAATGACAAGTACTGAACTAAACTGGAATTCCATTTTAAAGTTATAAAAGACCAGTATCAGTCATTTTCCCAGTTTTGCCTTCTTCTTCTGGGAAGGAGACCACAACTGTAAATAGTATTCTAGATGTGGTGTTGACTTCCTATCAGACTACAACTCGCCTTCAACTACCATCCATTTTAACTCCATGCTGTCATCACTCTTCATTCCCATAGAGATTTATAGATCATTGAGCAGCACTAACATCTATCAGTTATAATAACTTTAAATATCAAAATAAAACCCTTGATTGCTTTCAATTAATGCATTATTGGTAAGACATGTACTCTTTTGTACATATTTCAGCCACTTAATTGAATCAGTCAAAGATTTAATTGCTACTTTTACCAGATAAAGTATTTTATTAATTTTTTCAGGTACCCTAATCTCATTATTAAGCTATCAAGAAAAAAGTATGTTTACGGGAAATCGACAAAACTTAGATTATTGACAATTCAATCTTTCGTGAGAAGTGGTTTGGTCTTTTCCTTTATATTAACCTAGACATTGGGAAATTAAACTTTAGATATCAGTGCAGCAATAAAGAAAATTACAGCACAGGAACAGGCCCTTCAGCCCTCCAAGCCTGCACCGACCATGCTGCCGACTAAACTAAAACCCCCTTCCCTTCCCAGGACCACATTCCCCTATTCACATCCTATTCATGTATTTGTCAAGACGCCCCTTAAAAGTCACAATCGTATCTGCTTCCCGTACCTCCCCTGGCAGCGAGTTCCAGGCACCCACCACCCTCTGCCTCGTACATATTCCTTTAAACCTTGCTCCTCACACCTTAAACCTATGCCCCCTAGTAATTGACTCTTCCACCCTGGGAAAACGCTTCTGACTATCCACTCTGTCCATGCCCCTCATAATCTTGCAGACTTCTGTCAAGTCGCTTCTCAACCTCCGCCATTCCAGTGAGAACAAACTAAATTTCTCCAACCTCTCCTCATAGCTAATGCCCTTCATACCAGGCAACATCCTGGTAAATCTTTTCTGTACCCTCTCCAAAACCAAAATGGATGAAGGCAGCTCTTCCAACTTACATAACTAAATCCCAAAGAATTCCTTTATGTTATCTAATGCCTCATTCACACAGAGGCATCAAGACGGCAGACCAGCTGTTGAACAGCAAACCTCCACACTATAGTGAAACCGTGGAATTATCCACATAATAAAGCTCATTCAGGTCGGCTCAGACCATAAGATACTTTTTCATGGAAAATTGGATGGAACTGTGGACTATAATCTGCAAAATATTGATTAACATTTCCTGGAAATTGCATAAACTCAAAATAGAATTTGACTTTTTACATTTGAATGATGATCCTCAAAACACCATTAAAAACCCTGGAATCCCATGTTGTGAACATAGAATTTGACTAATTATAGCCAATTTTACAAATGTGCGTTCCTTGCAGGAACTCTTTCCCACAAAGAGTGCAAATTTTATAAAATTTGGAATGTGCAGTCACCATAAACCAGTGGCTGGCATTGTTGCTTGGATAGTCAGATAAAGCTGAACAGCAGGGGGCAGCATCTTCACACTGTACCTGAATCACAGGGAACGCTTGTATGTCATCCAGCTCCTTTAAATCATCTCATGAACAGTCATAGATTAAAATGAATTCAGCCAGCAGACTAGTACCCCTACACTGCAATCACACAGACTATCTCCACCTTAATCAGTTGCTTCAAAACATCTAATTCATATTCATACATCAATTTACCAGACCAGCCAGAAGGCAGCAGCATTATCACGCTATATTATCACCGCTGAGAATATTTCTGTATTATTCCATTTCTTCAGCACCACCTCATACGCACTTGGACATCAAGTCAGAGATCTGAACTGCCAGGGGGCAGCACCGCAACACTGAGACTCATCTCAGAGTATGTCTGTGTTTTCCAGCTTTCCACAGTTCTTAAGCATACTAAAGCTGCTTCAAGGTCCCTTGTATCATTTAATGTCAATTGTATTTCAGATCCATTTATAGAACAGTTAACCTACTTCAATATAAAGCTGCTTCAGGTTCATATAGTTTAGGCAGTGTAATTCATGTGTGAAGATAATTGAATTGCATTAAATCAAACGATGGGAAAATAACTCCAGGAGGTAGTCTCACATTTCTCTGGCTTCACAAACACTGTGATATAACCATAACCTGGCCAAACCAGCTTTTTAAAAAATATGTAACCCTTTATGAGTGAAAATTCCATGCCCCTTTTGAGGGTGGCATGGAGGCACAGTGGTTAACACTGCTGCCTCACAGCGCCAGGGACCTGGGTTCAGTTCTGGCCTCGGGTGACTGTGTGGAGTTTGCACATTCTCCTCGTGTCTACGTAGGTTTCCTCCGGGTGCTCCGGTTTCCTCCCACAGTCCAAAGATGTGTGGCTTAGGTTGATTTGCCATGTTAAATTGCCCCTTACTGTCAGGGGGATTAGCAGGGTAAATATGTGGGGTTACGGGGATAGGGCCTGGGAGGGATTGTGGTTGGTGCAAGCTCAATGGGCCGAATAGCCTCCTTCTGCACTGTAAGAATTCTATGAAAATGCAGCAGGAATGCACTTTTTTCACTCACTGTTTTGTCCAAATCCATTAGAACATTAGACCTATATTTTCTGAGGTTTAGAAGTTTGAGAGTGATCTCATTAAAATTTATAATATGCTTCAAGGGTTTGACAGAATGAATGGTGAGAGACTCTTTCACTTGTTTTTAAAGAGTATAGAATACTCGTCTCCGGATAAGGGGCTGGCCCAATTGTGACTGAGATAAAAAAATGTCTTCATTCAGAAGATTATGGGTGGGAATTTCCGGCTGGCTTGCCCCAATGCTGGGAAGTCCCGCCCAAGGTCAGCATGGTTGTTACAGGTCCCATGGTGGGCAGGACGGGAAAATTTCGCTCTGCGTCTTTAGACTTCTCTACCCATGGGGCTGTGGAAGCTCAGTATACTCAAGATGGAGATCAATGGATTTTCAGGCACTAAGAGAATCAAGGAATATGGGGATAGAGTGGAAAAGTGGGTTGATGTAAAAATTCAGCCCCATAACTCACAAATTGAGAAGTCCATCCACTTGCATGAACCTAAAATAGAGCATGATGTCAGGTTGAAGATATATGTCATCTTGCTAGTCTCCAAAATTATGGAAAATGAGTAAGTGTGGGAAATGGAAACCAATGGCCATTTTGAAATTACTAATTAAGTAAGTATGGTCATTGTCGCTTTAGAAATCATAGAAACCCTACAGTGCAGAAGGAGGCCATTCGGCCCATCGAGTCTCCACCGGCCACAATCCCACCCAGGCCCTACCCCCACATATTTACCCGCTCATCCCTCTAACCTACGCATCTCAGGACTCTTAGGGGCAATTTTTAACCTGGCCAATCAACCTAACCCACACATCTTTGGACTGTGGGAGGAAACCGGAGCACCCGGAGGAAACCCACGCAGACACGAGGAGAATGTGCAAACTCCACACAGACAGTGACCCAAGCCTGGAATCAAACCCAGATCCCTGGAGCTGTGAAGCAGCAGTGCTAACCACTGTGCTACCGTGCTGAACACAGTAGAGTAAGGGTCACATGGCCTGTATAACCAATCGGGACTTGAGACATTTTAGGAGCTAACTACAGTCATAAGGCTGCTGTACAATTCTTATTAATAAATACCTTATGTGTTCATTATTGAAGTCTGTGAAAGTACATCTTTATAGTAAGATATTGAGCCTGTTAATAATCCAATTGTCTGCAATTTTTCATTGCCCATTGCATTACCCAGCGGCTCTGGGGATATGGGTTCAAATTCCATCAGGGCAGATGGTGGAATTAAAATCCAATTAATAAAATCTGGAATTGAAAGCTAGTTTAGGTGATGGTGACCATGAAACTATTGTTGATTGTTGTGAAAACCCATCTGGTTCATTAATGTCCTTTAGGCCTACATATGACTCCAGACCCACAGCACTGAGGCTTACTCTTAGCTGCCCTCTGGAATGGCCTACCAAGTCAGGCCATTAGGAATTAGGGATGGGCAACAAATGCTAGCTTTCGCAATGATATCCTGTTATAATGGCCACAAAGGACATAGGGGATCATCAATAGATTTTTGCTGATGGAAGACAGGCCTTGACGGAATTATTACATTGACGACGAGGAGTAAAATCATTTTTTTCCCTCTGGCCAACCTCTCTAATCAAGAACAAGCAACTCTTTTCTCGTAAGAAAAAGCAATTATGTCTCTTTTCGAGAAACTTGAACCCTATGATATCAGTGGGGAAGACTGGGCCCAATATACAGAACGCATGTGTTACTTTTTCTGCGCTAACAACATCGAAGGAGACGAAAAACAGGAAGCAATTTTGTTGACAGCATGCAAGGCTGCGACATTTAGCATGATAAAAAATCTGACCTACCCAGATGCCCAGGACTCAAAAACTTTTAATTAGCTAGTAGATTTGGTGAAAAACCAATACAACCCGAAGCCCTGCTTTACTCCAGAGATACCACTTTAACAAAGCAAGAACAACTCCTGGAGAACTTGTCACTGAATTTCTGACCGGGTTACGCAAATTAGGAAAGGCAGTGGTGGCCCCAAGAGTATGAGGGAATATATTTCAGAGGGATGCGGATGCCAGCCAATGGCAAGTACTATTGCAAGCACTGCCAAAGGGCACAGCCATGGCAAAATTTTAGGAAGAGGCAAAACGGGTACTGTTCAGTGAACAAGCCAAGGCCAGTACCTGACCGTACCATGCAGGTATACCCACTTACAGAAACAGGGACATTACAACTGTATCGTATCATCACGACAAAGGTTGCCCCTATAGTGGTAGAACTACTGGTGAATGCTCATCCCATGAAAATGGAGGTAAACATGGGGGCTGCAGTCTCTATTATCAGGGAGCAGACGTACAAGTACCTCTAAAATGGCATCCAACTCTTGAGCCCAGAAGACATGAAGGCCAGACTATCCACCCTCACAGGGGAACCTTCACAAATGAAAGGTACCACAATGGCCCCCAGTGACTTAAAGGTAGCAATCAGCTTGCCTCCTGCTCATTGTTGTACGGGAGCAAGGAACAAGCCTTATGGAGAGAGATTGCTTCGGCAGATCAGGCTGAACTGGTTGGAGGTCTTCAGGCTAAGTGGGGAGGAACTGTACAAAGTTATCAGCAGATACCCTGGCGTTTTCCAAGATCTTGCCAAAGCCAAGATCTACGTTGCTCCTAATGCTACACCTAAATATTTCAGAGCAAGACCAGTCCTATACTCTCTGTTGGGGAAAGTGGAAACTGATCTAAGGTGCCTTGAAAGCTTAGACATAATAAGTCCTGTACAATTTGCAGATGGACTGCACCTGTGAGCCAGACAAATCGGTCTGTCTCTGTGGGGACTATAAACTAACAGTCAATTGGATTTCCAAACTTGACAGGTACCCCATGACCTGAATCAAAAAGCTGTATGCTAAATTAGCAGGTGGCTAGACATTCTTCATGTTGGACATGAAACATCTATCTCCAGCTTGAATTGTCAAGTCTTCCAAAAAATATATGTTCAACACACATTAGGGACTATACCAGTATACTCACTTGTCCTTCGGACTCTCATCAGCATGTGCCATATCCCGATGAGTTATGGAGAACATACTCAAAGGGCTACCCAGAGTGGTGGGGTACTTGGATGACGCCATGGTCATGGGAGCTCCGGAACAAGTGGTAAACTTAGAAGAGGTCTTGCAGAGAGTCTCAAGAGCCAGAGTACACTTGAAGAAAGAAAAATGCAGTTTTCAAGAGACTGAAGGACCTACTTAGGCTATTGCGTAGATGGCAAAGGTTTGCACCCAGTAGAGGATAAGGTGAAGGCCATCAAGGAAGCACCAAATCCAAGGAACACCACAGAGTTAAAGTCCTTCCTCGGATTAGTAAATTATTGCAGAAAATTTACCCCAAGTTTGACTTCCATGCTGGTCCCCTTGCATATCCTATTATGAAAAGATGGTCTTTGGAAGCACTACAGGTGGAGGCTTTGGACAAAGTTAAATGACAGTTACTGTCATCTAATCCATTTGCCCATTTTGACCCCAAGAAAGAACTCAGTCTGACAGGTGATGCTTCTCCATACGGGGATCACATCACTGGAAAGATGGGATGGAAAAGTCCATCACATATCTATCCAGGATCCTTTTGGATACAGAGTGGAGAAAAGGGTTTGGCTGTTATATTTAGTGTGACAATGTTCCACCAATACATCTATGGCAGATGTTTCATAATGGTCACCAACCACAAACCTTTATAGGGACTTTTTAAAGAAGTTAAGGCAATTCACATCTATTGCCTCTGCCCAGACACAGCACTGGGCCTTGTTACTTGCAGCCTATGAATAGTTTCTAGAGCACTGCCCTGGAACCCAGATAGCCAATGTCGATGCACTGTCGCCTCCCGTTGCCCATGAGCCTGGCTCCTATACCAACATTAGAAGAGGCTGTGACGACCTAAAATGTTTTGGAGACTCTGCTAGTGTCTCAGGGCAACTTAAGGCCTGGACACAAAAGGATCCAATCTTGATCTTACATGGTGGGTCCCAAGGAAACCCTCAGAAGAAACGAAATGCTCCTGACCAGCATTTGGCTAAGAAATATGAGCTCTGTAGTGTACGGAATCATTCTCTGGAGGTCTGAGCAGTTGTCCCTCACCCAAGATGGCATCCAATATTGATAGAACTACATGATGGCCACCCTAGATTATCAAAGATGAAAATGCTGGTCAGGAGCTACATCTGGTGACCTTGCCTCGACTCAGACGTCATGGACTTGGTGCGGCTTATGTCAGGAGAACCAAGAATTCTCACCTCAGCCTCCCTACATCTATGGGAATGGCCTGGCAGGCCATGGGTATGTGTGCACATGGACTTAGCTGGGTCCTTTATGGGTTCCATGTTTTTAATCATGATAGATGTACACTCCAAGTGGGCTCCATGACCTCTCATGCTATGATTGAGAAATTAAGACAACGTTTCTGCATGCACGGAATACCAAAAGTCATAGTTTCTGATGACGGCACGGCCTTTACTAGCAGTGATTTTCAGAACGTCATGCTCTCTAATGATATCGGACACATCTGAACATCATCTTATAACCCATCGTCAAACGGACTGGTGGGAAGGGCAGTGCAAACCTTCAAAAATGGCACAAAAAACAACCAGTGGCATCCATGGAGACCAAATTGGCATGATTTTTGTTTGACTATAGGACCATGCCTCACACAACACGAGGAATTGCCTCAGTGGAACTGCAAATAGGACGGTGACTTCATAAAAGACTGAACCTACTGTTCCCAAATCTGACGGGGAGGGTGGGGTCCCAAGAAAACTAGAAAAAAAATCACGATTTTGAAAGGGCAGAAAGAACATTTAAAATAGGTGATCTGATTCACATAAGGAACTTCGAAGATGGTCCCAGTTGGGTCCCTGGCATCATAATGGAGAAAATGGGACCAGTATCATACAAGACTAAAGTCCAGGGCATAATTATAAAGAAGCACCTAGATTTCTAAGGGGCTAGGATTCCACTCCCAAGCAGGTCTCACTTATGGCCATGATGGCAGCTGCCTCCAGTGTTAGCCCACTACTCAAAGCCAACCCTGTGTTAGCCGCTCCAGAAGATGAGGGCATGGACTCTGAGATTGAAGCATAGGAAACTGGCATCCTGGCTGAAGCAGAACATGAAGAGGAACCTGCATCAGTAACCCAGTGACACTCCCTCTGGAAATGAGGGTCCCCATTTGGTTCACACTGCCAGACCCAGCCCTGCCTTCCATGGACCTCAGCCAATAGATCTTCTCATTTGCTTTATGGAGTACAAGTTCCCTTATTGAGTGAGCAGAGGTTTGCCCGATGGGAAGTGAGCAGCTGGGGATGGAGTTAAAAACCATTGCTTCAACCCAACCGGTATTCTGTAGGTATCCGGGTATTCACATGCATGCTGTAAGCCGTGGGTGTAGCTCTTTCTTGTGTTACCATTAAAGGGTTTTTGGTGATCAAAGACTGGCCTTGGTAGAATTATCACTCACCCACATCCCATGAAAGAATAAATGAATGTTGCAACCGAATCTGTCGATGAGGGTGGCAGCATCTGTATATTTTTAATTTTTAAAAAACTTTTTGGAGCCTGCCATAAGAAATAAAGAATGATTGAGACAGCAGGGGGCTTCCTGTTAATGGACTAACCCCTCTGCTGCATGATATCCTGGCCTAGACTCCCAGTTTGTTGTGGAGCCTCCCTTTGCACTCCTAATTGTCTGCCTTCCCACTGGGCGGCCATTATTTGGCCATCCTAAGCTCGATTCAATGAGCCGATTTGGTGGTAGCAGGTACAAGTGGACCACTCAGTTTCTGTTCCGCCTCCTTCAACTTGCCAAAGAAAGTAAAATTCAGCCATGAACATTCTGAATAGCTGAGCAGCTGCTTGGATCATAAGGCCTACTCTGGTCCTATTTGTTAAGTTCTTATAAGAAGAAGAAATTCCAATCTCTCTCTCCCTCCATGCCAACCCCTGCCATAGCACAATTCACAATTTCATACTGGATCTTCAATGGCAACTTGCTGAATTCAGATTTTGCCCATATTATGAGCATGTGCCCTCTTTACAACTACCCCAGTTCCATTTCTAGCCTTTGATATGATTGATTTTTAGCAGAAAGCATTCATTTTAACTGGCACTTGGGTGAATGCTTGCATAGCACTCCAATTTAGTTGGCAGAAGAATATTGCAGAACAACATTAACTGAGGTTTTCTGATCTTTTGCCGGCCTAACCAATGCCCTGTAAGCAAATTTGTATTTTGAGAGTGTAACTTCACATAGACACTTTTTTCTCTTTGAGGAATAGTGGGGAAATGATGCAAGGTTTCAACGGCTGATTATTACCCCATTGGGCCACGTCCTGATCATTCTTTCTATGGCCAACAAGTCCGGTTGGGACATGAACCTGGAGCTTCTGGACCAGAAGTATAGGGATGCTACCACTGCACCACAAGACTTGCATTTATCAAACTTAATTGAAATAAAACTTGTTAACCACACAGCTTTATGCCATTAACCAATATTTTACATGGAAATGTTTCTGTTTGAAGGAAAACATACAGGAGTTCTTTTTGTTCTGTATTTTTATACTCGGGATACCTTAACTGCAATTGCTTTGAACACATGTCCAAATTATTTTTGCAATGACATATTTTGTATTAGTGAAATCAACTTTATTTTTAACAGTATAATGTGAAACTACATATCATAGCTTTGCTTAAAGGAGCATATTTCTAACAGTTGCTATTCCACTGCTGAAATTGCACCATATAAATTTGTTTTTTAATTTTATATGCCCCATACTTATCACTCAAGCAACATTACCAACAATTAACACAAGCACGTTCATATAATAAAGAAGGCATTTCAAAGTGCGTACAGGTATTACCTTAATTCTTCTGATTGACTGTTCCGATTTGTACTGTATCACCAAATTTATTAAGTAAATGCTGGATGACCTGTGTGAAAACTTAAAGGAGGTTTTGCAATACCAATCAAGCCCTGTTGTTCCCAGTGATGCATCATTCTCTTTCTATGCCACAAGTAAATTCCAGATTGTCATAGTAATCAGTCAGTCACTGATATTCAAAGACAGTTTTCAAATTAAACTTCAGGAGGATAGTTAATTATAACATCTTCTGACGTATTTGTGCAATTGCAACAATGAACCAAGGGATCCCTTGGCACCTCTACTAATTTTTTCATGTCCTAATGAGATTCACCAAGAAAAAAATAACTTGTACAGTTTTACAGCACCTTTCCCATTCGTAGGATGTTCCAGCACTTCACAGCCGTTAAAGTACTTGTGGACTGTAGTCACTGCCATAATGTAGGAAAATGCAGCAATCAATTTGTTGGAAGAAGACTTCAGTACAGGAGTAAGGCGCTCTTGTTGCAGTTGTATAGAGCCTTGATGTGTCTGCACCTCGAGTATTGCGTGCAGGTTTAGTCTCCTTACCTAAGGAAGGGTATACTTGCCATAGAGGTTGCGCAACAAAAATTCACCAGACTGACTGCTGGGTTGGTGGGATTATCCTAGTAGGAAAGATTGAGGAGATTGGACCCATATTATCTAAAATTTAGAAGAATGAGAGGTGACCTCATTAAAGCATACAAAATTCTTAAAGGCCTCGATGCAGGAATGATGTTTCCCTTTGTTCCCCTTCCCTAGGGGTCTAGAACCAGGGGACACAGTCTCAGGTAAGAGGTGGGCCATTTGGGACTGAGATAAGAAGGAATGCCTTGTTCCCTTTAGTCAGATGGTGGCCTATTTTGGAATTCTATACCTCGACAGGCTATGGCGGGTAAGTCATTGAATATATTCAAGACAAAGATTGAAAGATTTCTGGACATTAAAGATATCAAGGATTATGGGGACAGTGTGAGAAAATGGCAATGAAGAAAAGATCAGCCATGATCTCATTGAATAGTGGAGCAGGCTCGAGGGGCCGAATGGCCTACTTTCTGTTCCTATGCTTAGAAGGGCTAAAAGGGGACATGAGAAGACTTTGGCGGATAGGGTTAAAGAGAATCCTAAGGCGTTCTATAGGTATGTCAAGAACAGAAGGTTGGTTAGGGCAAGTTTAGGGCCAGTTATAGATGGCAGAGGGAAGTTATGTGTGGAACCGGAGGAGATTGGTGAAGCATTGAACCAATATTTCTCTTCGGTGTTCACGCAAGGGGACATGAATATAGCTGAGGAGGACACTGGGTTGCAAGGGAGTAGAATAGACAGTATTACAGTTGATAAGGAGGATGTGCAGGATATTCTGGAGGGTCTGAAAATAGATAAATCCCCTGGTCCGGATGGGATTTATCCAAGGATTCTCTGGGAGGCAAGAGAAGTGATTGCAGAGCCTCTGGCTCTGATCTTCAGGTCGTCGTTGGCCTCTGGTATAGTACCAGAAGATTGGAGGTTAGCGAATGTTGTCCCATTGTTTAAGAAGGGGAACAGAGACTTCCCCGGGAATTATAGACCGGTGAGTCTCACTTCTGTTGTCGGCAAGATGTTGGAAAAAATTATAAGGGATAGGATTTATAGTTATTTGGAGAGTAATGAATTGATAGGTGATAGTCAGCATGGTTTTGTGGCAGGTAGGTCGTGCCTTACTAACCTTATTGAGTTTTTTGAGAAAGTGACCAAGGAGGTGGATGGGGGCAAGGCAGTGGACGTGGTATATATGGATTTTAGTAAGGCGTTTGATAAGGTTCACCATGGTAGGCTTCTGCAGAAAATGCAGATGTATGGGATTGGGGGTGATCTAGGAAATTGGATCAGGAATTGGCTAGCGGATAGGAAACAGAGGGTGGTGGTTGATAGTAAATATTCATCATGGAGTGCGGTTACAAGTGGTGTACCTCAGGGATCTGTTTTGGGGCCACTGCTGTTTGTAATATTTATTAATGATCTGGATGAGGGTATAGTTGGGTGGATTAGCAAATTTGCTGATGACACCAAAGTCGGTGGTGTGGTAGACAGTGAGGAAGGGTGTCGTAGTTTGCAGGAAGACTTAGACAGGTTGCAAAGTTGGGCCGAGAGGTGGCGGATGGAGTTTAATGCGGAGAAGTGTGAGGTAATTCACTTTGGTAGGAATAACAGATGTGTTGAGTATAGGGCTAACGGGAGGACTTTGAATAGTGTGGAGGAGCAGAGGGATCTAGGTGTATGTGTGCATAGATCCCTGAAAGTTGGGAATCAAGTAGATAAGGTTGTTAAGAAGGCATATGGTGTCTTGGCGTTTATTGGTAGGGGGATTGAATTTAGGAGTCGTAGCGTTATGTTGCAACTGTACACAACTCTGGTGCGGCCGCACTTGGAGTACTGTGTGCAGTTCTGGTCCCCACATTACAGGAAGGATGTGGAGGCTTTGGAGAGGGTGCAGAGGAGGTTTACCAGGATGTTGCCTGGTATGGAGGGGAGATCCTATGAGGAGAGGCTGAGGGATTTGGGATTGTTTTCGCTGGAAAGGCGGCGGCTAAGAGGGGATCTTATTGAAACATATAAGATGATTAGAGGTTTAGATAGGGTGGATAGTGATAGCCTTTTTCCTCTGATGGAGAAATCCAGCACGAGGGGGCATGGCTTTAAATTGAGGGGGGGTAGTTATAGAACCGATGTCAGGGGTAGGTTCTTTACCCAGAGGGTGGTGAGGGATTGGAATGCCCTGCCAGCATCAGTAGTAAATGCGCCTAGTTTGGGGGCGTTTAAGAGATCCGTAGATAGGTTCATGGACGAAAAGAAATTGGTTTAGGTTGGAGGGTCACAGTTTTTTTTTTTAACTGGTCGGTGCAACATCGTGGGCCGAAGGGCCTGTTCTGCGCTGTAATGTTCTATGTTCTATGTTCTATGTTCCAATTTGTGCAGAGCAAATCCCACAATCACCAATAAGGTAAACGACCAGATAAACTAGTAATACTGGCTGAAAATTAAACATTGGCCAGGAAATCAGGATAACATTCCTGATCTTCTTTACATTGTGTCATCATCAGAGAGGGAGGACTGTGCCTCAGATTGATGTCTTATGGGTTAGAACCAATGATTGTCTTCCAATTCCTGGGCTTGCAAGTTTGATCAGAATATTCACAATTATTCTCCTCAATACTGCCATTTTTCAGGTCATCAAGCCGAGTTTGTATCTGTCCTCTCAGGTAGACAAAAAAAAATCCATAGCACAGGGGTTCTTCCTAGTATTCCACATTTATCCCTCAACCAACATCATGAAACAACACCTTATCTGGTTACCCTTACTTTGTTGTTTGTGGGGCACTACTGTGCACAAATTGGCTATCACAATTCCTACAATACAACTGTAACTTCGAGCAAGTACTCCATTGACTGTAAAACGCTTAGAGACATCCTGAGGTCATAAAAGGTACGATATAAATGCAGGATACAGAAGGGGGGATTTTCCAGGCTCGCTAGCTGCCTGCAAGAATCACAATGGCTTGGAGATTCAGACGTCGGACAAAAAACAGGTACCCCTCATGAAGCTCCCAGTCTGCCCATTGACCCTGATTGGGTTCCTGCCCATAGCGGGCAGCAACTCAATAATTATGCAACCCACAATTGTAGAATAATTAGCGGGTTTGATGGCACATTCATCGGCCCGCCATTCACCTGTCTCTCCAGCAGGAAATTTACCGGGCGGGCGTAATGATCAGCATGGCCCTGGCATGCTGGACCCTGAGGGTCCAGGGAAGTGCCAGCAACCCCTCAGCAAAGAGGCGCATCCTCCCCCCACCACTCAAAAATGGTCCCCTCCCACACCACGCAGTCATGAGGATGACCCAACCTGTCTGCAAAAGAGAAAGTTAAACCACTTATTCCAACTGAAGAAACCACAGCTGTCAATCAGGATTAGAGTCTATGGAAATATTGCAATTAGGAACAATGGAGGTACTTGAGATGCATTCAAGCGTGAAGGGAAATATAAATAAACAGCTGAATGGAAGCTGAGTAAAAATCCATTAACCTGTTAATGGAAGCCTCTTTCAAAGCACTGCTTTTTAAAGATGTCAATAGAAGCCTCTTTCAAAGCATGCACTTTGAAATTGACAGTGTTTAAAAGTTTTCAACACAATAGAGAGGGTTTCAAAGGTTTCAGCTTCCTAGGAAGACTCAGAGACTTCAAACCAAAGGTTTGTGAATACATTGGGGCTGATTATACACTGTGGAGAATGGAACCCCCCAGACCCCCCTCCCCCCCAACCAGGTGAATTGACTTCTCTGTCAGAGGACTTCAAAGGGTCTCCTAAAATCTGCAGCTATTGACAGAGAGAAAGGGTTGTCCCTGCTACATAGTGGAGTGCTACAGTGATTTAAAAGCCTGTAGTGACCAGGGGGCATTGGGAATTAAAGTGGCCAGGCCACTTCAAAGTTTTCACAGCTGACAGGCAGAATTGAAGATGTTGATCACAGGGTTGCCTGAAAACACCTTGCCAGGGATGATCTTCAGATCTGCCAGAGATAAAAGGGGCAGTCCAGCCACGACACCTTCACCCCAGGGGAGAGTAGTGAGGTCAACCCCTTGTCCCCAGCCTGAGCCCACCCAACCGACAGGGCCTTTGAGGGACCCTTCCTCTGCAGCAGCAGAGGGGCAAATGGCCACTGCACCTATCTCCTTGGCCCCCCCTCAGGGCCCAAGGCACCAGGCCATGGTGTTAGTGCTAGGGTAACAAGGGGCAGTGCACTGTTGGCACTTTCAGGGCACATGGCCTGAAGGTGGGGGCTGAATGGGGGACTGAGTGGGAGAGGGGCTGAATGGCGTGTGGGAATGGTGGAAATGAGTTTTACCACTGGCTTGGACACTTAGTCCTGATTTGGGAGAATCATGGCCAGAGTCTCAGCAGGGTAGTCTCTCTTATGTGAATGTTCGGTGTCAGAGTGGAAAACATAGCCAAGGAAAGAGCCAGATGAGGGTGGAGGGGTTTATGTGATTTATGGCAGCAGAACAAACACTAATAGATGTCAATGAAGTTTTCAGCTAAAACAACAGTAAAACATTTAAATCAGTGTTGAAATTAGATTAGTTACCAGTAATATAAGTGGGACTTCATTTCTTAAAATTATTTCATGGGATGTGGACGTCCCTCACAAGGCAGTCAATTATTGCACCTCCCTAGTTGCCCTGAGAAGGTGGTGGTATGCCAACCTCTTGGATGGAATTTGGAAACACCATCATGTGGAAGATCTTGATTTATATGCTTGTAATTTATTTAATCATTCTATTATCTGAGCAATAAAATTCCCTCAATGGCTCAATGCATAATTATCTGCTGTATAGTCCTCAGTCATACAGACCAGAATTGAGTCACTGGTCCTCAGCTGAGTTTTTGAACACTGCCTGTCTGTTGGGATGCTCATTATTTGCAACTGGTGTGCTTGGTTACTGCCTTGGTGCCCTTGGAGATGGCGTGCTTGGCCAGTTCCCCGGGCAGCAGGACCCGGGCAGTGGTCTGGATCTCCCGGGAGGAGATGGACTGCTGCTTTCAGTAGTAGATGAGTCAGGAGGCTTTGCAGATGATGTGCTCGAAGATATTGTTGATGAATGGGTTGATGACACTCATGGCGGAACCGATGCCCATGTCTGGGTGGACCATGGCGTAGCTTTCCTTCCTGCTTTTCTTGTGCTTCTTCTCACCTTTGACACACTTTTTGGTGGTTGCTTTCTTCAGTCCCTTGTTGGGGGCCACGCCTTTGGCCACCGTTTCAGGCATTACAATGCTGATTCCAATCCAGCTGAGGGCTGGATTGAAATCAGCTGCAGTGACTTACCACGTGGCCAAATACTCACTGTGTAGGCTCACATGTGGGAATGACTTCTGAGGTAAGGTTGTATTTAATAAAGACTGAATATTTCTATATTCACGCTCCAGGTATATTTTGAATTTTTATTATGATTATTTATTTGTTCAATCGGGAAGACGGTACTCAGTCAGTATTTCAGCTGAATATTTAGTCACTTACTGGCATTGATTTATTCGTTGTTGCAGAATAGTATGTATCACTCTGTGGTCCTCACTAAGTTGAGGTTAGGATTGCTGTGTAAGCATAATGTCTCAAGCAAGAAGAGCAGGAAACTGTCAGATACAGTGGGGCCCATTTAATTACCATGTGTTCCATCTATATTTGTCAGAGTTGGAGGCATTTATGGTGCCGGGGAACAGGGGAATTGCCCATTAGAAGTTGAAACTGCCCAGGCAATTCCCATGGGGGTCAGTGCATCAGGACTTTCACAGGGTCCTGACATACTGCTCAGAGACTGGAAGACCTGGACCATTGTGTTCTCATCATAATGCAGCTTCAGCAATGGTGCATAAAAAGCCTTGCATACTCCCTTAATTTTTGTTCATTTAAACTTTTGTGCCCAAATCCTTTAACATGGCCATTATGGAAGAATGCTTCTAATCCTATACAGACTTGTTGCATTTTGTGTCACTAAATCAAAACATCATCTGAAATTACTTGCATGCAATCATCCAGTCACATGAGGTGGGATGTAGACTTGTCAATGAGATAATTTTCAAAAGCTGAGTGCATTTGTTTTGTCTGGCTTGAAAAGAAGTGATTGTGCATAAGCGAAAGCAATTAGACTGATGGTTAGTTCCAAATTTGATCCAGAACAAGGAGGCAACCTTCAAATTGTGCGAGTTGAGGCAATAGGGTATGGCCCAGGGAGAGGAAAGGCTATGAGGCAGAGAAAGCTTAACCTTGGCCAAACAAGGCAAATAATATACAGGTAACTTTGCAGCATGGCATTCAATATTTAGGCTTTGAGATTACATGTTTCACCATTTATGGTGCACACCATGCTAACATATATTCTTTTGCTCATTTTGCCTGCCACTGACTCTCATAAGCTTGCTGATAATCAAAGTACCAATTCAGAGGTGTCTGTTTTGGGAAATCAATTTGAATATCAGGAAAGACAACCTAGTAAATCTAGATGAACACAGGACTATAATAAAAATGTTCTTCTATTGCAAGACCTCCACACTCTTACCTCACGAGAATTCTTAAACTGGGGAGCTTATTTTTGAGACAGTAGAGCTGTGGAAAATCCTTTGAAAATGTTCAGAGCTACAAGAAAGGAATCCAAGAAACTGGAGAAGTGTCTTGTTATCATCTGTTCAGTCATGCCAATTGGCTGGGGGAGCTTTCAGGCCACCATTGAGTAAGAGAGAATTCTATTGCCCAGAATATGGGGCCAAGGCACTACTCCTTTGTCACTGCAGCCATTATGACATGGTTATGACAAGTTCCAATTTTCATGCCTGCCTCAATTTTTGCTAGTAGATGCTAGGGAATCCGTTTGAGGGAACGTTGATGGCAGGCATGAGACTCCTCAAAATTTGTGCCCAAAAGGCCCATCCAGTACAGATGATCAGTTATTGTGTGCATGTAACATATTTAATAAATGCACAAATTGCTGACTGTTTATATTGTATGTCAAATGGTATATTTAATTGCATTTAAAACCCCTAAGTTACAGACAAGTGTCTGTTAAATAATGACTCCTGATATTTGAGAAATGTGGGCACCATTAGCAGAAATGAGTTGTCTACAACGATCCATTACCAAGAATAGCTCACTGCTGCATTCCAGGAATACATCCAATACCACCAGGAATTCCATATCCAAGCTATTGAGTAAATGAGGCTTTACAACACAATTCAAGATTGCTGTGTTTCTATTTTGTAACATTCGTTTTGCAGTGTATAAAAGCATAATATTTAAAGAATAGTTTAAGTATTAACTACTGCATGCATATAGCAGTTGTACTATAATTATTCAGTATCTCCACATGATTTATTAGGTGACTATGTAACCTATGTATAATTTTGAAAGTGAATGGAGTTCTCTTGTTATTTTCACTCTTTGGTTTGATCACGCTTGGCCCAACTCACCAAGTGTATGTGGAGACACTTTTCTATTGTCACTAAGAAGCATGTGAGAAGAGTATTTATGGCCATGTGATATTTTAAGGATTCTCCTGCAATTTTATTATTAGACAATGCCATGCAGTTTTTACACTGTTAACATTATCCAACGTTTTTTGTGATATTTTATCTTAATAAATTCATTCATAGTTACCTTCACAGCCATAATTCCTTAAGTTTTTACCATCACTGATGGGAAATTGCAATATTTACCAGAAGTAACTAAGTCCTACCATTCTTTATAAATGATCAGTCTTGCTGTCAAACAAAGAAAAGCTCTGGTGCATTTCAAGCCACCTTGTGTTTAAGACTCAGAAGGGAAGCAGCCTTAATTAAATGCTGGAAGTTGTAGTGCATAGGGTTACACAGATGGCTTGCAGAAAATAACACAAATTTATTTTGGGAATTTTGTCTGTCATGTGCTTACACATTCTTGGAGTCCAAAGTCCCATTCAGTTCTTGTCAATTGCACAGGTGTCAGAGATAGTGGGATTGCTTTATAAAATCAGGCACTAAAAACTGTGTATTTACCCAATGGTGCTTCACCGGACTGGGTGGAAAGATGGAAGAATGCAGCATGAAAGACCACAACTTCCTTTCTGGACTCTGGTGGAGCATTCCTGCTCCTTGTGCCCATCAAGGAACCTAAAAGAAAGAAAAATGACAGTTCTAAGTCGCATTTGGCCAGAATCCAGTTTCCTGCTGGTTGGCCCAGCGGGAAACTCACTATCACTCCCTGCGCAGGGCACCTAGTTAAACATAGAAACAAACAAAATAGGGTCAGGATTAGGCCATTTGGCCCTTTGAGTCTGCTCCGCCATTCATTGCGATCATGCTAATCCTACTTTCCACCCATATCCTTTGATCCCCTTTGTCCCAAGACTATATTGTCTCGTCCTTTTAGAATTTTATAGGTTTCTATGAGATACCCCCTCATTCTTCTGAACTCAAGTGAATATAATCCTAACTAATTTAACCTCTCATCATACGTCAGTCCTACCATCCCAAGAATCAGTCTGGTAAACCTTAGCTGCACTCTGTCTTTAGCAAGAACATCCTTCCTCAGATAATGAGACCAAAACTGCACATAACATTCCAGGTGTGACCTTACCAAGGCCATGTATAATTGCAGCAAGATATCCCCGCTCCTGTACTTAAATGCTGTCACTATGAAGGCCAACATACCATTTGCCTTCTTTACCACCTATTGCACCTGCATGCCTTCAGCGACTGGACACCCATGTCTCATTGCACATTCTCCTCTCTTAATCCCATCTATTTTATTTTATTCAGGTAATAATCTGCCTTCCTGTTTTTAGTACCAAACTGGATAGGCTCACATTTATTCACATTATACTGCATTAAAATTGTAGTTGTGTTCATTGAATCCCAGCATGCATAAGCAGAGAAAACCACTGCTGGGTTTGAGTGCGAAAGTCTGTAATTACTGTTTGTCTTTATTACTTGTATCTATTTGCTGTGAATAAATCTGGTCAGTATTTTATACTTGAAGCAATTGTCCAATAGCTTGGAATTGAAAACCAGCAACCTTCCTGGAGAACTCTTGCTATTCAATGTTATGGTGTGGCATTCCTGGTGCAAGCCTTTACATGATGGGAGTGGAATTAGAAATTTTGAACATTGAAGTTATGAGGTGTAGGCTGTATGGCTGCAGAGCTCATGCAGATGTCAGAATTCCTGATTTTCCCTCCATTGCTCTATACCAGAAGTGCAAATGCACAAAACATTGGCCTAGATCTTCCAAGGAGCAATGAACAATATTGGTTTGCTCCTCTGCTCAAACTTTCCTCCAACTCTATGCTGCTCGATTTTTTTTGTCAGGTCTTCCCCTTTCAAACTAATCTTTTCCAGGTGTGTGGAGCATAGCATATTTCTGTGTGTTCCCCCTCTGCACTAATAGAGTCAGGTGGAAGACAGCACATGCTTCCTTTTTAGGGTACTGGCTGCTGTATAGTAAGTTTAAAGGTCCAGTATGACGATTAGTACATGGGCTGGGCATGTACTAATGTTCTTTAGCAAGAACATCCTTCCTCAGATAATGAGACCAAAATTGCACATAATATTCCAGGTGTGACCTCACCAAGGCCCTATATAATTGCAGCAAGATTATACAGGCGATATAATCGTCAGTATTATATCATCTGTAGATAGACGGTCAGACGAGCACATGGGTTGGGTGGGCAAAGTGGCCAGTGGGCAAGGAGACTGGCAGGTGAGGTGGTAGGTGGATGATGTGAGTGAGTGGTAGTGTCTGTAGGATGATGAGGTGGGTACTTATGTAGGTAGGTTAGGGGTGGTCGGGTCAGAAGGGGTAGTCAGGATCGGGGGTAGTCAGTTGGTGGGATGAGTCAAGTCTGTTCGGGTGAGTCGCTGGGTTGTCAGGAGTCAGGGGAATAGTTGGGGGGTTGGGGAGGTGGGGTAATCACGGATTTGGGAAGTAATCAGGGCCTCACTGTGAATGATTGGAGGCTATCAGTTATGTAGTTACCCAGGATTTAGACTCAGTTTCTTTTCATCTAACATTTCCTGGGTAAGGATCCAGGTAAGTACAACAAAACTGTCCAAAGACTCTGACTCTAGCTCATCAAGAGAACTACCTCTTGGAAGTTCAAACTTCCTGGGCAATTCCTATAAAGGTGAGCATGTCAGGGCTTCCGTCAGGTACCGCTGCGCATCTTGGGTAGTACGTCTAATCTCTGATGACCTGGAGATCGGACGATTTGGGCCATCATTTGGCTACACTCATCAACCTACCATGAATGGATACTTTGAAATAGGCTTGTCAAATCATATGTCTGGAATTTCTCCATTGGTTCTCCTGATTGGATGCTGTAACATTATCTGGGGTTTCTGCTGATCTTCCACTAAAATTATGACAGCCAATTGGGACAAACTCTGAGGAAACTAAACAGATAGGAATTGCGGAGAGAAAAGTACATCAAAAAATATTAAAATATGAAATAAACAAAAACACAATAGCCCAGAATTTCTTGTTCTGCCACTGTCATTCATCAGATCTGTGACAGAATCTTAAGGGGTTTCTGCGATACTTCCAATAAAGGTTCAGCAATAGAGCATTGCAACACAGAGCAAACTTTGGGCTAACTGCGAGCTGAGGGAATCGGAACAATCAAATTTGATGATTTCTTGCTCTAACTGGAAAGAAGTGATGGGGAAATATAATCTATTAAAATATCTCCAGATATTCCGGGAATATAGCAAATTTAAGTTCTTTTTTATTAGAATACACTCAGTAATTTGGGCCCCGATTCTCCCATCCCGACGCGCACGTTTTTTTGGCTCATTGGGATGGGAGAATCGTGTGTCAGCCATTTCGCGGGATTCATTTTGTGGGATACCATTTCGCGTCTTCCACAGTCGGAGAATAGATGCAGTCGGGACCACGCTGGAAACTGGCGGGAAAAGACGTAAGTAATTTAAATCTGTTTTTAATGTATTTTAAATGTCATTATCGGGCCCGGCACAGAATTCTCCGGGCCCGATAGCATCTCTCACCCCGCCAGGAGTATTTCACTCCGGAGGGGTTTAGAGTTGCTCCCTACTTGTGGGGAAATAACGGAGACCCCGCCAGAGTGAAGGGGGGGCAATCAGGCCCCCCCCAGGGGGTCGGGCGGCAGGGGGGATAGTGCCCCCGGGCATGGGCACCCTGGCAGTGCCAGCCTGTGTCCCCTGGCACTGCCCAAGGGGCAATGTGCCCATGCCCAGGGGGCACCTTGGCACTGCCCACCAGGCATCAGGCAGTGCCAAGGGGACAGGACCTAGGGGCGGAGCCTAGGGGGACACGGGGGCAGGGCCAAGGGGCAAGGGACATATTGTGGGTGGGACCAAAGGGAGGAGCTTGTAGTGGGGGGGGGCTTATAGTGGGCAGGGCCTAGGGTGCGATTGGTGGGGGTGGATGCTCCCACTGCCACTCTGCATTGGGATCGGTCAGGGCTGGAGGGAGGCCAGAGATCGGGGCGGGTTGGGAAAGGTGGTCTGCTGGGGGGTTCTACCTCCAGTGGGAGGGTCTGCCTCCCATGGGAGGGGTCTCACTCCTGTGCGGGGGGGCTCTGCTGGTGAGAGAGGGGGTGGGGGGGATCGCCACTGCTGGCAGGGGGTGGGGGGGAGGCTGGAGATCAGTGCTCTCCAGGACGGGGGGTTGGATATGGCCCGGGAACGCTCATGGGGGCCTTGGGGTGGGGGGGGGGTTTAGTGGATTAGGGGGCAGCACTGCGGGTGTCCTGGACTGGCCAGCGATCGAGCTGGCCAACAAACTGTGATCTGACAGATTGGGGCCACTGCGCATGCGATTCACGATTATGACTTCTGCGTTGCACAGAGTGTGGGGAGATTCGGGTCTGAAGTTGAACTGAAAAAACAGTTGTGATTTACACCAGTATTCTCACCAATTCAGCACTTTGGGGAGAATCGCCCCCTTGATTTTATTCTCCGTTCTGTTCTTTTCAGTACAGGTTTAATGTATCAGTGGGCTATAATAGCTCCTGTAGGCTTGATTCTTGTTTTATGAACTTGCCTTCATAATTGTTCATTAGTATGAATGAATTAGTGATTAAATGGCATTTTTCAATCCTCTGAATGGATTCAGAACCCAGCCTTGGCTTGTATTTTCAGATCACACAGGAAATGTGTTGGTTCAGGTTACTACAGTTTAAACAATCACCTGCAGAATCACATATCAGTGTACCCTTTTGGCTTGTAACAATGTGCTTGCTGCTAAATAACCAGACATCTGGTGAAAAGATTAATGAGAAGTTTTGGGTTTTAAGTTATAACCAATACCTAAAGATGGAAATAATACATACCACATATTTAAACAAATTGTTGCAAATACTACAAAGGACTTAGTGGAATTAAAAAAAATAGAAGGAACAGAATCAGAGGTTCATAGGTAGGCAGTCATTCACAACTTTAGGGGGCAGAATATTACAGGTCTGCTGAATTTTAATCTTCATCACGCAGGTTCTGCTCATATTGAGAGGTAGATTCCATAACACCAATGGAAATTAAAAATAAATAACTGCTCACATATCCTGCTGGCCTGCAATGGATGAGTTGAACATCAGTTCGCCCATGACCAGAAAGAATTCCAGTGATGGGAATATTCACATTGCTATATGGGCTCTGCAGCGGACGTGAGCGGAAAGAAATGCTTCACTGTGCCAATGGAGATACTACCACCATCTTCTATCAAAACTGAGGTTACTGTAAGGTGAGTGCATCAGGATAGTAATTAAAATTCTGCAATCCCCTTGTAGACCAATAGTGCCTACCACTGAACATTCTCCCAAAGGCAGGAACTTACAATAAGGAACACACACAAGAGCACCACACAGTTATTAATCACAACAGTGAAGGGTTTTTTAGTGTTGTATGTTGATTCATTGCAATGTATATAGATTTGGTCTGGCGTATGAGGGTATAAACAAGGGCATATATGTGTAAAGGAATATCAGAAAATGTATATAAAGGGATCTAGTTGAGTCTTTAGTTATCTACACCGTTATATTTAATGATAGATATAGGCTGATCGGACTGTATTGAGGGCACTCATCTTTGAATCAGGATGCATAGAGGTTCAGAAGTGTCAGAAATGAAGCATGTGTTTACAGGGAGCTGTTAAAGGTTACAGGGAGATGGATTTGATCTGTAGTTCACTTAAATCTTCATGTGGATTATTTTGAAGAGTTTTGGACTGAAAATGATTTGAGCTTTTAATTGTTCTTTCAGGCACTTATATTTGCAGGTTTTAATAGAACTGTTTTCTTTTAATGATTCAACAGTGGGTCTCAGAAGTAAACCTTGTCCCATTTGATCTAGAGGCTATGTTTTTTTATTCTTTCCTTATCAAAGGTGCATGAACTATTGATTGACAATCAATTAAGTAGTCAAGTGGGAGAAATCAATCATTGTCTTTCTTGATTCTCCTAGTCATTGCTTGTCTGACATTTAAATGGCTGTAGACCATTTCCATGGGGTTCCAACTGGCTCTTAGTGTTATTGCTATGTATCACCTTTTCTCATTCTTCTTGGCCAAGTCTATCCTTTGTCACGATGAGGAGACATATTCATGTGTGATGTCAATCTTTAATTTCATTGGCTGATTGAATATACATTGAATTGCTTTAAAATGACTTTTTAAAATGTATGCAAAGGTACTGACTTAAGATGGCTGCCACAAGTCTCCTGTCATCTGGTATTACAAGTTGACCAGTTTCTTGAAGGTTCCAATGTGAATAGCAATTAGGATGTGTCAAAGCAATCTCCTATGTAATTTCACACCTGCTAGTGTTAAGAACTATTCAAAAAGATGAACTGAAACTGTAGACCTTACTATTTGCATTTCTATAAAACTACCTTTCAAGTGTAGACAGAAAATCTACCAGAACAATAGCTTTATGGAGGACATTCTTTCGATTGGACCAATGTGCAGGATGGATTATTTAAGAGTTAATGGCTTCGACATTACATAAACTGATCATCTAGGCCATAAAATAATAGCTATGGTCCGTCCAGGTATGAGCTAATTAATTTCTTTCTGAAATTATTATGGGGAGAGAGGTCAAGTGACTAGAATAACAATTTTTGATTGTCTTTTCTGACAACAGCCAAGCTGCTCAGTCTGGAAGAAATCTGTCAGTGGAGCAGCAAAGCTTTCTCTCGCCCCTCTCTCTCATGTTGAATACCCTATCCCTAATACAGTTTCAAATCCAACATGGGGATAGAGAATTTTCAAGCAAGGAGAACATCAGGTGCAAAAATCATTGACTTTTGGAAAAGACAGATTATGTCTAAAAAAGGGACTGTCTCCAGAAATTGCAGTTTACATCAGCTTTAGCATGGCTGAAATTTTAAGGCCACCATGAAAAAATTCTGTTCCAACCACAGATGCAAATGAGTGCGTATGTGTGTGTGTGTTGTGGGGGTGGGGGGGGGGGGGGTGGGGGGGTGGGGGGGGGGGGTGGGGGGGGTGGGGGGGGGGGTGGGGGGGGGTGGGGGGGGGGGTGGGGGGGGTGGGGGGGGTGGGGGGGGGGTGGGGGGGGGGGGGGGTGGGGGGGGGGGGGTGGGGGGGGGGGGGGGTGGGAGCGGCCGGCGGAGGTGGGGGAATGTTGGGGTGTGGGTTTACCTTTTAAATATCTTTATACCTTTACCTTGGCAGGGTTTCAGCTCAATAAAAAAAAATCCTTTTGTACCTATCAGGCAGGTTTTTTCTGCAATCAGCACACAAATAACTAAGCACAGATATTGAATTAATGCATCATCCTTATAAATTCACACAAAAAAACCAGTTATGGTTTGACTTAGAGTGGTAGATTAGAGGAGTCATTTCGCCCTTCCTCAGGTGGTCATAAAATCTTGCAGGATAGGATATTTATGATATGTTGGCTTGTGTGTCAGATTCAATGCACAGTTTACTCCAGCGGCTGAAATTTGCCGTATTGTGCAGGCATTGTTTGTCTTTTAGGTCAAACTGATCAAGACCAATTTATCAGTAAAGTTAATAGAGTAAACGATCCAAGAATTGCCTCAAAGGCATTTTAGTTACTTTGTGGAGGGAGTCTAATGGTGTTTTTAACCTATTTCGGAAAATATAATTTAAGCATTAACAATGCATGGAGATACTTTAAAGATGAGTCTGCAATTCTCCAATTGATATTGTCTTTGTAAAAGTTGACAAGTAAAGTAGCTCACATGGTATATTGTTAACTGTGACTCTATCACAAGCCTGATATATTGTGATCATCATTTTAGGAGTTTGTACATAGTTAGGATTAAAGACTGGAGGGAGATGTAGAGTAAAGGGTTAACTTCAGGAGCACCTGATACTGATATAACTGCTGTTGTCACTGTGGTGCAGTGTGTAAGTGACTGAGATCTGGTGGGAAGTTGAAGTAAAACCTCATGTAGAGTGCAGATGAATATAGATCTGTCAATAAAAATTTTTTTTACGAGTAATGGTCTATGGCAGTATTCTTAAGTTAAGAGGCAACCCCTTCAAAAAAGCACACCTAGCCCTGAACCCAAGACAAATTATGGTGGCAGCTAGTGGTTTCTGTCAACTGTTCATCCAAAACATGGTGACAGCAGCTAGATTGTAAAGACCCAGAAAAGCTCCTAGAGAAGACTGCAGACCTGTGAGGCCTCTGAATTCTTGGAAAAGGACAGGAAAAAAGATTGAAGACTCACCTGAGAACTGAGCATTGTAGCTTCTGCAAATGCAAGCAGACTCACAGACCCAAAAGCCACAGCAGTGAGTACAGATCACAGTCAAACAGCCACCGACTGAAACAGCAACAGATCCAGAGCTTAAGGTAAGCATGGAGTTGATATTGCCTTCCCAGAACTTCTCTGAAGCACTGAAGGCTTGAAACAGGCACAATGCTGGGACAATTGCAGGAAGAGTTTCTCCAGACACAGAACAACCTCAGGTTTGCATAAGAAGGGAAAAAAGGATCAGGTCAGTAACTTACTCTATGCAACAGGAGCCATAGTAGACAATTTTATTGCAAAGCAGGATAGCAATTAGACTTTGAGCGATATGCGGGTGACCTCCAGGCATTTGATTCAGACTTCAATGTTCGAAAAAATGTGATAATTGAGCAAGCAAAATTTAATAAGAGGAGGCAAAAAACAGACTCATGGAGAATTGTGACTATTTTAATTCAGATGAACTAAGATGCGATTGTATAATGGTTGGGATCTTAGATAAACCCTATCATATCTTTTGCAAAAGAGATAAGTTTTAACTCTCACAAAGGCAGTACATATATCGTGATAAAATGATCTTCAGAAGCAAAACAGATTGGTTTGTGAGGGAAGCAATGTCCCTTAGAAAACTACTTTCATCACCTCATTTGGTCAATATTGTATCAGAACGCCTTTTGCACCTGAAAGATTCCAATAAACATGGTCTCAAACACTGGAAGATATGGAAGGAGTAATAAACCATATGGTCAACATTCTTGCAAACAGTTTATCAAATCAAGAATATCACTATTGTGTAAGAATAGTCTTCAAAGTCCTTTAAGAAGCAGGTTTGATATTAAATGAGAAATGTGAATTTGCAAGGCCAATGATAAGACCATATGACATAAGAGCATAAGTGGCCAATTAATCCATCGAGTCTGCTCCATGATTCAATGAGATTATAACTGATCTGATGTGATAATTCTCAACTCCACTTTCTACCCTGTCAAGTCCCCTGAGAATCATATGTGTCTCAATAAGGTTGGCTCTCATTCTTCTAAACTCCAATAAGTACAGGCCCAGCCTACATTATATTCTATCTGCCAAGTTTTTGCCCACTCACCTAACCAGCCTACATCCCACTGTAGACTCTTTGGGCCCTATTTTACCATTTTGATTCTAAGTGCTGGGTGGACTTGAAACTGGGAGTGTTTCAGATCTGACTTTTAGACCTGTTTTGAGGTGCCCCCATACGCACGCAGCCTGGAAAAATATCAGCGCTGCAGAAGATGTGGGCGGGGCTTAACGCACCCGAAACCCTGCAGCTCCGATCGGCGCCTCCAACTGCACATGTGCAGAAAAATAAATAAAATGCTGCTCCCTTGCCACATCCCTTCGGGCCGGATAATGCCTCCCCCGGCCCCCACAGACATTGCCCCACCCCTGCAACATTTCTGACCCCCTTATTCCCCCACCCCCGCCACTCAGACTGATCGCGGGCCCCTCCCCCCTTCCCCCCACCGATCTCAGGCAGAGTGGCAGCAGACCCCCCCTTCTCCCCCACCAATCTCAGGCAGAGTGGCAATAGACCCCCCTTTCCTTCCACTGATCTCAGGCAGAGTGGCAGCAGACCCCCCTTCCGCCCCCACCCCCCCACCGATCTCAAGCAGAAAGGGGGCAGCAGCAGACCCCCCCTTTCCCTCCACCGATCTCAAGCAGAGTCGCAGCCCACCTTCACCCTCCCCCCAACCGATCTCAAGCAGAGAGCTGTTGGACGCTGGGCACCTACCTCCTCACTAACTGGAGCGCCCAAATCGGACTTCGATGGAGCATGTCTGTTTCGCGCCAATTCTGGATGGGAGAAGGCGGTGGTAAATGAGGAAGTGCCGGTAAAGTTGGGTGTGCAGCTCATTGAGTCAATTTAAATGCTACTCGCCTCACACCCGACGACTTTCCCAAGTTTCTGCGCCCTTTGTGTCATCCTCACCACTTGCCTTCCCACCTATTTTTGTGTCATCTGCAAACTTGGCAATAGTACATTCACTTCCCTTGTCCAAATCATTAATATATGTTCTAAATAATCGTGGGCCCAGCACTAGTGGAATGCCACTGTGGCAGTCCACTAGTTACAGGTTGCCATCCAGAAAATGCCCCCCTTATGCCAACTCTCTGTCTTCTATCAGTTAGCCAATCCTCTATCCATGGTATGGTGGCACAGTGGTTAGCATTGCTGCCTCACAGCACCAGGGTTCAATTCCGGAGTTGGGTGACTGTGTGGAATTTGCACATTCTCCTCGTGTCTGCGTGGGTTTCCTCCGGGGGCTCTGGTTTCCTCCCACCATCCAAAAATGTGTGGGCTAGGTTGATTGGCCTTGATAAATTGTCCCTTAGTGTCAGGAGAATTATCAAGGGTAAATAGGGATTACAGGGATAGGGCTTGGGTGGGTTTGTGGTCAGTGCAGACTTGATGGGCTGAGTGGACTCCTACTGCACTGTAGAGATTCTATGATACTATGCAATCCCATGGGCTCTTACCTTATTAAATAGCCTTTTGTGTAGTACTTTATTGAATGCTTTTTGGCAATTCAAGTGTATTACATCTACCAGTTCCCTTTTTCTATATTGTTCATTACCACCTCAAAGCATTCTAATAAATTTGTCAGGCATGATTTCTGCTTCATGAAGCCTTACTGACTCTGCTTGATTATATTACTTATTTCTAAGTGCTCTGTAATTACATCCTTTATAATGGACTCAACAACATATGTTAAGCTAACAGGCCTATAGTTACCTGTTTTTTGTCTCCCTCCCTTTGTGAATAAGGGTGTTACATTGGCTGTTTCCCAATCTTAGAACATAGAACATAGAACATTACAGCACAGAACAGGCCCTTCGGCCCACGATGTTGTGCCGACCTTCATCTGAAACCAAGATCAAGCTATCCCACTCCCTACCATCCTGGTGTGCTCCATGTGCCTATCCAATAACCGCTTAAATGTTCCTAAAGTGTCTGACTCCACTATCACTGCAGGCAGTCCATTCCACACCCCAACCACTCTCTGCGTGAAGAACCTACCTCTGATATCCTTCCTATATCTCCCACCATGAACCCTATAGTTATGCCCCCTTGTAATAGCTCCATCCACCCGAGGAAATAGTCTTTGAACGTTCACTCGATCTATCCCCTTCATCATTTTATAAACCTCTATTAAGTCTCCCCTCAATCTCCTCCGCTCCAGAGAGAACAGCCCCAGCTCCCTCAACCTTTCCTCATAAGACCGACACTCCAAACCAGGCAGCATCCTGGTAAATCTCCTCTGCACTCTTTCCAGCGCTTCCACATCCTTCTTATAGTGAGGTGACCAGAACTGCACGCAATATTCCAAATGCGGTCTCACCAAGGTCCTGTACAGTTGCAGCATAACCCCACGGCTCTTAAACTCCAACCCCCTGTTAATAAAAGCTAACACACTATATGCCTTCTTCACAGCTCTATCCACTTGAGTGGCAACCTTTAGAGATCTGTGGATATGGACCCCAAGATCTCTCTGTTCCTCCACAGTCTTCAGAACCCTACCTTTGACCCTGTAATCCACATTTAAATTAGTCCTACCAAAATGAATCACCTCACATTTATCAGGGTTAAACTTCATTTGCCATTTTTCAGCCCAGCTTTGCATCCTATCTATGTCTCTTTGCAGCCTACAACAGCCCTCCACCTCATCCACTACTCCACCAATCTTGGTGTCATCAGCAAATTTACTGATCCACCCTTCAGCCCCCTCCTCTAAGTCATTAATAAAAATCACAAAGAGCAGAGGACCAAGCACCGATCCCTGCGGCACTCCGCTAGCAATCTGCCTCCAGTCCGAAAATTTTCCATCCACCACCACCCTCTGTCTTCGATCAGATAGCCAGTTACCTATCCAATCGGCCAACTTTCCCTCTATCCCACACCTCCTTACTTTCATCATAAGCCGACCATGGGGGACCTTATCAAACGCCTTACTAAAATCCATGTATATGACATCAACCGCCCTACCTTCATCAACACACCTAGTTACCTCCTCAAAAAATTCTATCAAATTTGTGAGGCACGATTTGCCCTTCACAAATCCGTGCTGACTATCCCGGATTAATCCGCATCTTTCTAAATGGTCGTAAATCCCATCCCTAAGGACCTTTTCCATCAATTTACCAACCACCGAAGTCAGACTAACCGGTCTATAATTACCAGGGTCATTTCTATTCCCTTTCTTAAACAGAGGAACAACATTTGCCACTCTCCAGTCCTCTGGCACCATCCCCGTGGACAGCGAGGACCCAAAGATCAAAGCCAAAGGCTCTGCAATCTCATCCCTCGCCTCCCAAAGAATCCTAGGATACATTTCATCAGGCCCAGGGGACTTATCGACCTTCAGTTTATTCAAAACTGCCAATACATCCTCCCTCCGAACATCTATTTCCTCCAGCCTATTAGCCTGTAACACCTTCTCTTCCTGAAAAACATGGCCCCTCTCCTTGGTGAACACTGAAGAAAAGTATTCATTCATCACCTCGCCTATCTCTACTGATTCCATACACAAATTCCCACCACTGTCCTTGACCGGCCCTAACCTCACCCTGGTCATTCTTTTATTCCTCACATAAGAGTAAAAAGCCTTGGGGTTTTCCTTGATCCGACCCGCCAAGGACTTCTCATGTCCCCTCCTAGCTCTCCTCAGCCCCTTTTTCAGCTCATTCCTTGCTAACTTGTAACCCTCAATCGAGCCATCTGAACCTTGTTTCCTCATCCCTACATAAGCTTCCCTCTTCCTTTTCACAAGACATTCCACCTCTTTTGTGAACCACGGTTCCCTCACTCGGCCATTTCCTCCCTGCCTGACAGGGACATACCTATCAAGGACACCCAGTATTTGTTCCTTGAAAAAGTTCCACTTTTCATCAGTGCCTTTCCCTGACAGTTTCTGTTCCCATCTTATGCCCCCTAATTCTTGCCTAATCGCATCATAATTACCTCTCCCCCAATTGTAAGCCTTGCCCTGCCGTCCGGCCCTATCCCTCTCCATTGCAATAACAAAAGACACCGAATTGTGGTCACTATCTCCAAAGTTCTCTCCCACAACCAAATCTAACACTTGGCCCGGTTCATTTCCCAGTACCAAATCCAATGTGGCCTCACCCCTTGTCGGCCTATCCACATATTGTGTCAGGAAACCCTCCTGCACACACTGCACAAAAAGTGCCCCATCCAAACTATTTGACCTACAAAGGTTCCAATCAATATTTGGAAAGTTAAAGTCCCCCATGACAACTACCCTGTGACCCCCACACGTATCCATAATCTGCTTTGCAATTTCTTCCTCCACATCTCTATTACTATTTGGGGGCCTATAGTAAACTCCTAGCAACGTGACCGCTCCTTTCCTGTTTCTAACTGGGACTTTTCCAGATTTTAAGGATTTTTGGAAGATTACTACCAGTGCATTCACTATCTCTGCAGCTACTTCTTTTAACATCCTAGGATGCAACCTATCAGGTCCAGGGTACATATCAGCCTATCAGCCCATTACTTTCCCCAGTATTTCTTCTCTCGTGATAATTATTGTATTTATACCACCATCATCCCCTCCCCACAACCCCTTGCCTTCTGTCCCTTGATTACTTAGTAGTTTTGGAATGTTATTAATGTCATCCACCCTGAAGACTGATGCAAAGTATTTGTTTTACTGCACTGCCACTTCCTGGTTCCCCATTATTATTTCCCCAGTCTCACTCTCTAAGTGGCCTATGTTCACTTTAGCCTCTATCTTCCTTATAAATATTTAAGGAAGCTTTTGCTGTCCATTTTTATATTACTTGCTAGTTTACCTTTATAGTTTATCTTTTCCCCTTTATTATTTTTGGTCATCCTTTGTTGGTTTTTAAAACTTTCCCAATCCCCATTTAAGTAAAGAACCATTAATTTTGCCTTATTACTATTTTTCCCTTTTTGACCCTATTTGTTGCTTTTTTAAATATTTGTAAACTCTGTCCCTTCCTGTCACGTTAGGTATCATTGCCTAAATAGCTGCCTTGTAATACTGCCATATCCTTTTGCTTTGTAAGCCTATGTACCACCTCTCCAGCACCACCCCTCCCTCTATATTTAGTCTAAAGCCCTCTCTACTTCCCTAGTGATGTGATTTGCAAGAACACTGGTCCCAGCATGGTTCAGATGTAAGCCATCCCAACATCACAGCCCCCACTTTCCCCTGTACTGATGCCTGTGCACCACGAACCGAAACCCACTTCTCTCACACCAATCTTTGAGCCAAGTATTAATCTATCTAATTTTATGTACCCTATGCCAATTTCCATTCAGGTGGCTCAGGTAATAATCCAGAGATCATAACCTTGGGGGTTCTGTTGTTTAATTTAATGCCTAGCTCCTCAGACTCTCTATGTACAACCTTTTTCCTCATTCTATCTTTTTCGTTGGTACCTAAATGGACCATGACAACATGATTCTCCCCCTCCCACTCTAATTCCTCTCCAGCCTGGAGCAGATGTCTTGAATCCTGGCACTGGGCAGGCAACATAGCCATCTGGACTCTCGCTCCTTGCTATAGAGAACAGTGTCAATTCCCCTCATTATAATGTCCCCTACTACCATTACCTTCTTATGTGCTCCCCCCACTTGAATGACCTCCTGTACCACAGTGCTACGGTCAGTCAGCTCGTCCACCCTGCAGCCTCCCCTCTCATCGAAACAATCTGAAAGAACCTCAAACCTGTTGGAAAATTGCAGAGGCTGACTCTCCTGCACACTTCTTCTCTGGCTCCCCTTACCTGCCTCAGCTGCTGTCACACTCTCCTGTCCCTGACCACTTTCAAAACTGGAAGATTCCATCCTAAGGGTTGTGACCCCCTCCGCAAACAAAGCATTCATTTAGCTTTCTCCCTTCCTGCTGTGTCTCAGTGTCGTCAGCTCAATGACTCTGAGCCGAAGCTCCTGAAGCCTCAGACACTTACTGTAGACCTGCTTGCTCTGGATAACACCAGTGTCCATGAGATCCCACATGTTTCAGCCTTGACACATCGCCTGTTTTGCCTTACTTAAAACCTTTAACTAAGTACTTAATTATTTTATTAAATTATTTATTTTCTTTCAGCTATTAATTAATCTTATCACAAACTGCAGGAAAATAGACGTTGACCACTTATCGGCTATTCACCAGATACTTACCAACAGCTCACCTCCTCCCTGGAGAACAGCAGAAACTGATTCCTGCAGGATGAAAAAGTTAGAAAAGGAAAGGATAACAGCCCCTCCCCCATACCTCACCAAACTCCCTTTGCTCACCAAACTTTACACTCTGTCCAAATCCGCACTCTTAGGGCAAATGGTGCATGCTTTGGGAATTATAGCCGACTGCAGAAAACCAAGGTCACCAAAGAGTTTCCACAACCTAAAAAATCACAGAATTGTAAAGATTGTAGACAAGTTCCTACTAAACTTGACGGAAATCATTGTAATTGTGAGATGTCTTCTTTGTTCAAAGTATTGGTGAAGTTTTGGGTTTTTAGGAGTGTGCACTGGCCATTTATTCTGCCAATACTCTTTTAGTGTGATGCACTCATCATCGTGCTGTTGTTCTTACTTAATTTCTTGTAATCTCTTCGTGGTTGGAAAGGGACAAGGTCCCTTACGACAGCTATTGAGACAAGGTCAATAATAGTGTTGGAAGGTGGGCCAGCAAAATGTTTTTGATAAGATCAAAAATCTCCTAATTTCACCAGATATTCAAGTGCACTGTGATATGGAGTTGTTAACAATTGTAACAGTGGATCTATCATCCGTAGGCTTGGGCGCAATGCTGTTTCAAGGTCAAAAAGATGGACAAAGAAGACTAGTTTATTACACCTGAATATTTCTCACAGAATCAAAGTTGTATGCAACCATTGAGGTCGAAGCATTATAAGCCACGTGGGCCTGCGAGAAATTCTTTGATTATGTCATGGGATTAAGGTTGAAAACTGAAACTGGCCACAAACCTTTTTCTTAACATAAAGGAAATTGCAAAAAGGCCACCTAGAATTCAGTATTTTAAACAGAGACTCATAAGATCCTCACTCACTGAAAAGATTCAAGGGAAATACTAGACAACAGCAGATGCATTATCGAGAATATCAACGGAAGGAATCAAGCTAGAAGTTTAAATTTTATTGAGAAAGTGGGACCTAAGAGCCTTGACATTTTTGGGAAGGAAACTGTTACAATAGCCACGAAGGCCATGGGGGATTGTTGATAGATCTCCCCATGGGCTTTGTGGATTATGAGCTCCCTTATTAAGTAGGCAGAGGATCACCCAATAGGAAGCATTCAGCGGGGGTTTTTAAACCTATTACTTCACCCGGATCAGTGTTGTAGGTCCTGAGGTGTTGCACTACTTAGCTGTGAGCTGTGGGAGCAGTCTCTTTCTTGGTACACACTAAAGGGTGCTTGGTGATGGGAAACTGGTGTTCGACTGAATTATTGCATTGGCGACCACGTTAGCCCTTCTGTATAGTGAAGGGATGGATTCCGAGATGGAGGCTGAAGAAGTAGGTCCCCAGGTTGAAGTAAAACCTGATGAGGAATCCGCTTCAGTAACCCTTCGATGCTCCCTCCAGAAATGAAGGTCCCCTATCCGGTTTACACTACCTGACCCACACTGCTTTTGACGGACCCCCGAACGATTGCTAAACATTGCAAAGGATTTGATTGCAATGAGGGTGCTGGATGAGACTCAGACCTCAACAGGGAGGGATGTTATAATGAACATGAAGGCCATGGAGGAAATCATTGATAGATCTCCCCATGGGTTTTGTGGATTACAAGCTCGCTTACTGAGAAGGCAGAGGCTTGCCCAATAGGAAGCATTCGGTGGGGCTTTTAAACTTGTTACTTCACATGGGCCCAAGGTTTAACACCTCCTAGCTATGATCCCCAGGGGTGGTCTCTTTCTTAATACACAATAATGGGTGTGTGGTGATGGTGTTGCCTGTGAAATATTCTATACAGACACTTCAATCTTTTTATTACTCAAAAATGCATTTAACCAGGTGCTCTGACCCACCACTGCTTTCTATGGACCCCTGACAAATAAAGGACTGTGGTTCAAACTTAGTTTTATTAAAACACTTGCAAATTAAAGAAATAATTCTTACAAAATAAATAAACTTTTCCCCAAACTAGGGCTTACTGCTTGAAAAACACATTTAATACCCCCTCTGGTGAACTTGACCAGGCTCTTGGATTCAATTCACTGAGCTTGTGCCGATGGGTTAACTCAGGGTCTTCTTGGTGCAAAGGTGGATCTCACATGTTCTCTTCTGTCACCACGGGTCACAGGTCGCAACAGGGCTGTCTAGCCTACACTGGGGCTGTTTCCAGATGTCTATTTTTATCCCCCTCTCCAAACCTTTCTGCATTGATCTCCAGTTTTCAGCCAAAGGAATCACAAGGCGAGGGTCATAGCACCCAATGAGGTTAGTCTATGTCATCCTAGGTGTCCATTTCTTAGGTTTCTTGGGTGCACCTATCTCCTTTCAAGATATGGTTCTAGGGAGCCTGGCTGAAACTGGGGAATATACCAACATAATCGGCATGATCTTACCAAAAAAGTTCTAAGTGTTGAATGATTGTGAAAACAGGGGTGAATTGCGCTCATTCTTTCAGCCAGCTTTCAGGCATGATTTTATGCCACTGACTGCAAAAAAAAGGCAAAGTGTGATTCACGCCAGTAAGGAAGAGTGGATGGTGTCTATGTTCGCTGGAAAGTGGGCTGCTGCCAGCTAGAGTGTGTTATTACACATGTGCAGATCTCTCAGTGTTCTGTGTAAAGTGTACATAGTACACACTGAGAGATCTGTCACTCCCCCGCCCCTTCAATATCGCATCCCCCCACCCCCCATCCCATTGCTGGGGACCATATGTGATCCTTGGCGGTGAGGACCTCCACTGGTGAGGCCGCTAAGGGCAAGTGAGCATGGACGATTGCACCCAGGGCTCATTAATAATATTGAAATTAATATTTAATTCAGTTTTGTGCACTTCCTGCGTGTGAGGTTGATCAAGCTGGCAATCCAGGGCCAGTAAGATTGCGAGAGGTGAGAAACTGGGAGTGAACCTAGATTTTTGCCTCTCTCACGATCTTACCGGTTCACTATGAAGATCGACGGGCATGATGAATGGCAAGATCACCCCAATGTCTTTTTCTATTTTCTGGCTGAGTATCTCTTGATGAGTTTTGGGTCATAACAACTTTTTCATTACTAAAGTCGAGCACCTCTGTTCAATATGCAAGACAGGTCTGGGCTGGTCCCTGTTGGGTTTTGATCTGTGGAAACTTTGGCGTGTCCGAGTTCTATGAGGCTTTTTGCTTGTAGAAGCTGTTTAGCTGTGGATTAATTTAAATTGTGCAATTTATGTTGGGCCTAGTTGCTTAGGCCGTTGGCCACAATGGAAAAGTAATGGTCAGTTGAATTATTATAGAAACCAATGGAACCTTGGCCATATTATTTAGAAAAGGATGGAGACAAGGAACCAGAAACAAGTAGAAGCTCTACAAGCACTCAGATAGAAAACATTCTTACTGAATGACAAGAGAGTGTAGTTTTTCCTCAACCTCAAAATGAAATCAGGACCAGATCAGGAAGATTAGCCAAGGCACCCCAGAGTAAATGATGTCTGAGGCTTTAAGCGGAGATGTAGGAGTATGTATACAGTTGAAATATAGACTTGGGGGGAGATGAAGAGTAAAGAATTATCAGGGGCACCTCATACTGATGTAACTACTGTTGCAACTGTTATGCAATGTCCCCTGATTGAAAGACTGACATCTGGGGGGAAGCTGAACGACAACCTTATCATCATAGAAATCATAGAAACCCTACAGTGCAGAAAGAGGCCATTCGGCCCATCGAGTCTGCACCGACCACAATCCCACCCAGGACCTACCCCCACATATTTTACCCGCTAATCCCTCTAACCTACGCATCTCAGGACTCTAAGGGGCAATTTTTAACCTGGCCAATCAACCTAACCTGCACATCTTTGGACTGTGGGAGGAAACCGGAGCACCCGGAGGAAACCCACACAAACATGAGGAGAATGTGCAAACTCCACACAGACAGTGACCCAAGCCGGGAATCGAACCCAGGTCCTTGGAGCTGTGAAGCAGCAGTGCTAACCACTGTGCTACCATGCCGCCCTTATGCAGAGTACTGAGATGAATATAGATCTGTAAATAAAAAAGGATGGATTTTATGAATAACAATCTATGGAAACATTCTTAGGGTAATAGGCAAATGCTATAGAAACCCCATCTGGACCCCCAAACCCATGACAAAACAATCACATTAATCAATCTGAGGCATTGAATTAGAGAAATCACTGAGGAGTGAACAAGAATACTGTAATTTTTGGTAATTTGACAGAAATTATGGCAATGACACTCTTCAGCTTTTTTACATTTGCCAACACAAGCACCATATGTTTAAATAAGATTATATCAATTGAGCACTTTTGGAAGCACTTGTATGCGTCTCGAGTTTGCAGATATCTTTACTGCTGCCAATGCCTGGATTAGACTGTACAAACTGGCTCTTGATTGGAAAGCTGGCTGGTTTTCTGAGCTGGTGTGGTTACAGGTGGTGCTAAGTCTCCGGTTTCACAACTGAAAAAATGCCCTTCCCTTCAGAATTATTAAGGATTACTTCTAATTCCTATTTGACAGATGGAAAAAGAGGGGAAGGGTGTGCATAGGGGTCTCATCCACTCTTCCAAGCCAAAGACAAGTCCCTGAGTGTTCTGTAAACATGCTGTTTAGCACTGAATTCTGCACCTGTTAAGACATCTTTGCCAATAGACTCATGGCGAAAGGGGCTGGGACTGCACAGAGTGTGTGATAGCACTGAACTGCAGGCACCTCATTGTAGAAATGTGGGCCTTTGCTCGAGTGGAAAGCAACAATACCTGTTAGACAGATGTACTAACAAGGCCCACTCATATTACTGGATAGGTATTATATATAAAGTTAGTACCGACAATGAAATATTGCTGTCTGTTTTATGACAGAACTTTGATTTTCAGAATCAGAATTCTCAAAAGAAATTATCATTATTGCTGCATAATATTTATTTAAAAGAGACAATGTTATTTTGGATTCTTGTCTAATAAGCCAATTGGTCCTGTATATAAATGGTGGCTTTTAGAATCAAGACAATATGGACAGTTTCAAAGGTGCAAATTTCATAAGAGATAAGAAAATTGATCAATACGAGGAATCTGAAATAAACATAAGGAGTGAAAAATTTGTTTTTGCCTTTTCAGATGTGAGGATTGAGGTTTGCAACTTGCCTGTGCCTTAGTGTTGAGGCAGATAGTAACTGCCTCTTTCTTTATCTGATGGTTGAGTTGCTCCAAGCAGGGTTGCCTGAGCATTCAGAAAGGGACTGAGTAGTGTATACTGATACAAATAGTGCAGCCAGCCTCTTCAATGCAATCTCCTTCTCTTAAATGAGAGCTGTACTGAATGGAAGAGAACTGCTGCTGCTGGTTGTCTTTGCTGGCACTGGCTGCACATAGGAGCTGCACAGATAAAGCACCTTGGAAGAGGGAAGGATCCAAGGATCTGGCTTTATTCGTGGAGGTGGACAGAAGGAAAGAAGTCTATTTCCTCAGAGGCTGCAGAGCTGGAGGACCTTAAAGACCTCTCTCTGAAGGGAATGTGAACACTTCCCAGGGCCTAACCCTGAGGACCTGACAGCAATGCCACAAGAAGTTTAATGGCCTCATACAGATGGTCAAGGTCAAAAACTATACTTCAAAGGAGATTATATACACTGCATCATCAATTTCTCATGTTGCTCCATCAGAATTCACAAACAGCTCATATCTTTACTTTGATGGGACTTGCTAATTGTCATGCTAGCTCCTTAACTCCTCTGCCTTATTGCTCCCTGAATTCCAATTAATGTTTGTATTATAAAGGTTCCCTTTGCTTTCAATTCTTCCTCAGTCAGCATTTTGGTGAATTAGCAGACAGTATTCAGATTTCACATAAACATTATGGACCAAATCTTGTGATAATAACAGTGAGGTTAACAACACTCATTGCTCTTTATGCGCAAATTGGACAGAAATTTCTGATGAGAACATGTGCAATTAAACCCAAAAATCTGAAAGTTGCTGTCCAAGATGTACTGCTGCTTTGTAAGCCTAGCTCTACATTTAAATGTATTAAACAGCATGAAGTACCTGTACTGACATCGTAGATACAAACTAAACTTGCCACAACAAGTTAGGACTTGTCCATTCCAGTGTAAGAATCCTTTCACAGCATGCCAAGTCTTAAATACTGCCAAACAAACTCTCTGGCACTGAGTAAGTGTGGAGTCTCATTCGATCAGCTTTTACTTATTATTGGAGTTTTTTTTAAAAAGAAGCCATTTTTAAAATTTAAATTTTTTTTTAAAATTTTAATTTTATTCTCTTCTCTCTCTCATAATCCAATATTTTTCATTCTCTTTTTTCACTTTCTATACATGTCTTAATATTGAATTCACCATCTTAATTTATACTGTCTAGTTCAGATTCTACATCACTTGTTCCCAGTTCTTCAGTCTGATTGGTAAAGTAAATATACTGTTCACACAAGTTCCAAATGCCCTGTAGAAGGCACTGTGCTGTTTGGATATTTGGCTGGCAATAACTTATCAGGCAAAAGCCCATAGGTTTATGGCAAATGTAAGTCTAACGAATAGCCAAGATCAGTTATTCACCATTCACAATCCAGTCCATTGTACTGTTAGAAATAAGAAAATAATTCCAAAATATTTTTTAAAGAAATGTAAATGAATCATTTTCATAAAATTATCAACAAGAATTAACGAAAGTTGTTATTGAAACTATATTGTAAAACTGGAAAAAGCAAATGGTTAAAAAGAAAATCTCCTGGGTTTTCCCTTATCCCCCAATTCAGATAAACAAAGGGAATGCCAAGGTCCAGAGCAATCCTGTCCTAAATAGACAGAAAGTCATGCATACTTTCATTTAACTATATTATTTGCATTAAATTATGCTTCCTTTTTAGTAACACTATTTTAGATTTGTCTAAAAACTCTGACAGAATAGTGAATTTGCAACAAAATGGTGCAGATACAGCTTTTTGAGTCTCAGACTGATCTTTCTGTTGCACAGCACCTGGTCCTCTCTTGTGCTGCCAGTCTCAGCAACCAGAAAATGCAGCCTATCGTCCTTCACTACTGGCCAAGCTTCATGCTTAAATAACATCACCAGAAAATAATGCTGTCACCAATATTGACTCTAATCCGCTTTCACTTGTGCTTACACCAGATGGCATCTCACAGTACATCAGATGATAATAATTAAATGGAGCTTTAGGGTTTGAAATGCAGAAATGCTGTTCCAGGCACATTAAAACGAGCGTCTGAAACACAACCATTGTGCAATAAATCCCTCTTCCTGCTCCTTTCCTCAATGGTCTTCAGATGAATGTTGAGTGCCTGATTTGTCTCAAAGATCATTTTTCCACTCCACTTGCTCCTCTGTATATTCTGAGGCTGAATGCATCTGTGTGTATGTGTATGTGTATGTGTGTGTCTGAGAGAGAAAGAGGAGGGGGGGAGACAATGGCACAGGCTGCACACTGGAACAAGTTTCTCTTTTCATGTGAAACAAGGCAGGAAAATCATAAGGAGTAGAGATGCCATTGTCAGCCTGGCACAAAAAAATCATCATGCATTCAGTGCCTGAAAGGGAGGTCAATGAGCCTGCCGCTGAGGAAAGGAAACCCCATGTTTTCAGTTGGAGTCTCTGCACTCTGTAACCTTCCATTCTTAATGTGAAGTTATGGAATTCTTTCAGAATTAGTGAATAAAGCACTAAGCGGAAGGATCATTCCTGTCAGCAGGGAAAGCCTTATAAAGTAAGCACAGATTCAAAGACCACTTTGGTCTATTTGGGGCACTCCGAAAGTTTAGTGAGATCAGAACAAACTAAAACATTACATCTCACCAAGTCTCAAAATAAGCTTCGTTCAAACTCACCTGAAAACACTGAGTGTGTGAACTTTGGTCAAGTTTTTCTTTTCCCCCCCCATTAACCCTTTTCGTTTCAGAGTGTGTTCCATTCTTCTGGTTCTATTCTTATTTATCTAATAGCCAGAATATCATAGGCAAAGGCTCCACTTTCCACTCCCACACTCTTACCTCTGGTGTCCCCCAAGGATCTATCCTTGGTCCCCTCCTATTTCTCAATTAATACTCTTGGCAACATCCAAAAGTACAGCATTAGTTTTTGCATTTTCACTGACAACGCGTAGCTCTCCCTCTCCTGCTAAATTACCAGACTGCAAGTCCAACATCCAGTACTGGATCAGCAGAAATTTCCTCCAATGAAACTTTGGGAAGACTGAAGCATTTTCTTCAGTTACTGGCATAAACTCTTTTCCCCAACCACAAACTCTATTTCTCTCGCTGACAATTATCTGAAACTAAACCCAGACTGCTTATAATCTTGGTGTCATATTTGACCCTGAGATGAACTTCTGATCACATCTCCACCATCACCAAGAATGCCTTTTCCCATTTCCATATCATCACCCAATTTTGCCCTGCCCTTAGTTCAGCTGCTGTTGAAATCCTCAATCATGCATTTGTTATCGCTAGACTTGATTGTTTCAGTGTACTTCTGGCTGGCGTCCCACATTTTACCCTTAGTGACCTCAAAGCCATCCAAAACTCTGCTGCTTCTTTCCTTACTCACACTAATCCCTGTTCACCTATCACCTGATAGTTGACCACGTTTGGCTGCTGGTCAAGCAATGCCCTGATTTTAAAATTCTCATCTTTGTTTTTGAATCCATCCTTGGCCTCACTCTCCCTAGCTCTGTAATTTCCTCCAGTCCCACAATCTTCCAAAATATCTGTGCAAATCTAATTCTCACCCCTCGAACACCCTGATTTTATTTACACTACTGTTGGTCACCATGCTTTTTGCTACTTAAGTCTTAAATTCCTTACCTAAAATTTTCCGACTTCCTATCTTCCTCTCTTTCTTTAAAGTACTCCTTCAAGGTTTTTAACCACCTTTTTGACCAAGCTTTTGGCTATCTGTCCCAATATCACCAAATATGGTTTGGTGTCTAATTTTGCTTTTTAAGTCTATCACATTAAGGCACTATATACATTTTGTTGTGTTGTCGCATCATCATACCACATTAAATGTTGCACAATAGAACAGTCATTGCTCACCCAAAATTACCCTGAGAATGTGTTATTCAGCCTTCTTAAACCATCTCCCACAAGTGTGTACATGTACTATGTCTCAAAACCCAGGCCCTGCTGGATTTCAGATCTTGTTGGATTTTGGGTTAGTCTATTCGGGCGATGGGTGGTCTGGGTCAAGTCAGGCCAGGTGGAGTCAAGGGTTGTTCAGAATAGACCAATGCTCAAGTGGCAGAGGAGATAACAATCAGGTGCTGCACCACAATAATGCAATGGGAAGCCAATTTGTCCAGGGTAAGTTTTTTAAAAATTTTACCCTATTAGAATTGCTGCATGTCTTATTCTAAAAATGTCCAGTTTTCAGACACCAGTTGGATTTGAGACACTGTACTTGGTAATAATAATAATATAAACTTAATAGAATCTGAGAACTTAAATTATTTCATGTGGGCCACTCCTCACAATGATAGAAGCTAACACCATTTCCATTCAATTTTAGGCATTTTTTTCCCAAGGTATATGTCTACCTTTTGGTTTTTCATTTCAGTCCTTTATTGTGGGCTGGCTTTTAACATATCAGCTTTACAAAACATTCAGCCATTTTGTACATTCACCACCATCTCTGAAAATATGTGTTGTAAGATTGCATGTTGTCTCATGAAGTGGTCAAAAGGCTTATATCATAGAATCATAGAAACCCTACAGTGCAGAAAGAGGCCATTTGGCCCATCGAGTCTGTACTGACTCGATGGTTGGACAATAACTTTATTAATAATACAGAACTTGTTACGGAGAGGAGGATGGGTTAATTTAAACAGCACTAATTTCCCCTCTCACCACCCGTTCATAAACAGAAAGATGTTTTTTGTTGTATATTCACGTTTGTCCCTAGTTGGGACAAGGTCCCCTTAACAAGGTCCCATGTGATTTATTGATGATGTTATCATCAGTTGGGCAATGCTTACAGTTAGTCTAATCTAAGGGCCTAAAAGAGCCTTCCCCAATAAAAGCTTTTGTTTGTTTCATATCTTTGTGATCTGCAGCTTCTTTTTCAAAATACCACAAAAAGATCTGATGACGAGGTAGTTGAATCCACACTGCAAACACTCAAAAAGAACTGCAGAAATCTGTTGAAGTAAGAAAAATCAACGGCCAATGCTGCAGCCTTTCAAAAAAGAATTAAGAAGAAAGATCATTGCTATATCAAAGCTGATGATAGAGGGGTGCTGTATAAGATCAGTAAACATTGAAAAAAATCGTAATTTAAACAAAAATTTAAAAAATAACAGCATAAAAAAGTGCTGCCATGTGCTCTGCTTGGAATATTCTGTAAGAAGTTTAACAACACCAGGTTAAAGTCCAACAGGTTTGTTTGGTAGCAAAAGCCACACAAGCTTTCGAAGCTCTAAGCCCCTTCTTCAGGTGAGTGCACTCACCTGAAGAAGGGGCTTAGAGCTTCGAAAGCTTGTGTGGCTTTTGCTACCAAATAAACCTGTTGGACTTTAACCTGGTGTTGTTAAACTTCTTACTGTGTTTACCCCAGTCCAACGCCGGCATCTCCACATCAGGAATATTCTGGAACAGTGCCTGGAATGGTGCTCCCTCTACTGTGTGTAGCGAGTATTGCAACAATTAATTGAAAGCTGGGGAAGGAACAGGCAAGCTCAGGGTTACCCGTTTGAAATAAAATATGCGAGCTAGTGGTAAAAAACATGATGGCACATCTGTGCTTACACAAGCCTTCCCATAGTAAAAATGGTGGGAGCTTTTGGTACCATGGGACAGTATGATGAAAGCACCAAGCACTGGAACTCATACACTGAAAGATTCAGATACATTGTCCAGGTGAACCAAATTTCAGTGGCCATGGTAGTCCCGACCTTCCTGAGCACTTTCAACCTCCTGCTGAGTCTGGTGCAACCGGTAAAACCAGGCTGAAAAACTTATGGTGAAATAGTGGAGATACTGCAACTACTTCTCACCAAAACTTTTAGTTATCTCCAAGAGGTTCAGATTCCAAAACCATAACCAGCAAGAAGGTGAATCAATCACACAATTTGTAGGGACTTATAAAGAAATTAGCTGAATTCCATGAATTTGGAGATGTCTTGAGTGACACCATTTGAGACAGATTAAAATGTGAAGCTATCCAGAAAAGGCTGTTCATAGAAAGCGACTAAGACCTACAGAGGACTTTAGAAGTTGCAATCTCTATGAAACTAGCAACTAAGGGAGACCAACAATTAAGCTTGAGCATTGACATCCATAAGGTATCAGCTGAGACCCAAATATAGACACTGGTTCAAAATTGCCACCGATGTGCAAAACGTGGGCACACAACAGCAGATTGTCAGAGTAAAGATGCAAAGTGCAGACATTGTGGTAAAGAGAGGCATATTGTGCAGGCATGTTGGAGACAGAAACAAATTTCAAACAATGGTGACATGCTGTAAGGGCAGCTGAACATCACTCACCTGATGAAGGAGCAGCACTCCGAAAGCTCGTGCTAACAAATAAACCTGTTGGATTTAACTGGTGTTGTGAGACTTCTTACTCAGTCAAACTAAAGATTAAGGACAAAAGCCAAGCAAGAATCTTAAAGGCCAGGCCAGTGCCGTACACCATCAGGCCCAAGATTGAGGCAGAATTGGAAAGGCGAGTCACAATAGGAGTCCTTGAACCTGTTAATGTAACTAATTGGGCCACAGCAATAGTGCCAGTGATGAGGAAATTGGTTTGGTACCCAAATGTGGCAATATTACATCACTATTAATCCAGTACTGTGTGCAGAGCAGTACCCTCTACCTTTAATTGATGATTTGTTTGCTGAATGCCAGCATTACAGTAAAGTTGATCTTAGTCAAGCTTCTCTCCAGATAAATGTGGACCCAGAATCATAACAATAGTTGACCATCATGACCCATAAGGTGCTATTCAGATACAAAAAGGCTTCCATTTGGCATCACATCAGCACCTGCGTTGTTCTAAATTCTCGATTAGATTAACAGATTAGATGGAGTCCAGTACTAGTTAGATGACATCTTAGTGACTGAAAAAAATGAAGAAGAGGGCCTCCAAAATTTAGATGCCACGCTCCAAAGACTAGAAGATTTTGGATAATGAGTACAGAAGGATAAATGTGAATTTTTCAAATCTTCTGCCGAATACCTGGGGCACATCACAGATGCAAAGAGACTGCATAAATCGCCTTCAAAAATAAAAGCCATAACTTAGGCACCATCACCTCAAATATAAATCAATTTCAGTGGTTTTTGGGCTTATTAAACCATGATGGAAGGTTTGCCCCAAACCTAGCAACTATTCTCAAGTCTTTACACAACTTATTACATCAAAACAGTGTGGTGAACCATCGTTGGTTCCCACTGGATAGTACTGAGCCAGGGCTGGCCAGTACTACAAGGATGTATATATGTTACTGTTGGATTGTACTACTGTTGCTGTTGGGTTAGGGTGGGGTTGTTACACCTGTGTTTGTTACTGTTGTGGCACATCCCAGTCGGGCTCCGCCTCCTGGGAGAGGTATAAGAGTCCCTGCTCTGGCCGGGACCCCTTCAGTCTGGGATAGTGTACTAAAGTTCTGATAGCTTCATTGTTAGTTAATAAAAGCCTTCTTTTACTGAAGCTTCGAGCCTCGTGTCCAAATTGATGTGCATCAAACAGGAAATGGAAATAGATGGATCTGTGCGAGAAGGCCTTCACACAAGCAAAAGAGACATTATTAAAGTTAGAAGCACTGACACAGTTTGACCTGAAGTTAACTTAACAACTGGCTTGCAACACATCACCTTACAGGGTGGGAGCAATGGCTTCTCACATAATTTCCAATGGTGAAGAGAAGCCAATAGCATTTGCACCAAGATCCTTGAACAAAGCAGAAGGGAATTATGCACAGATAGAGAAGATCTTTTTCGAGATCTAACATTTTTACCAAGACATTTGTGACAACGATATTCGGGCCGCATTCTGATATTCCATCTCTATTAGCAAGCTGGATGCAGAGATAGTGTCGTCAGCTCACACCTACACAATAATATATCAGCAATCTAATCTCCATGGGATGGACTCTCCAGATTACCTTCACCTAATGAGTCAGCAACACATAATTTGAGTGGTAACATTTTTTATTTTAAAGTCAATAGCACTTCTATAATATGTAGTGATATGATTTTGTCATTTGTGCTCACAAAGTAGTGATATGATTTTGTCACTTGTGGTTTTTTAAACTTCCACCATTTCTCCACAGAATTATAAACTGCTCTAACTCAGGCACATTAAATCATTATTTTACATTTATATACAGCCCAGTCATCTAGTGATGTGTAATGCCTTTACACAGTTTTTTACTTTAAAGTCAATAGCACTTCTGTAACTGCAGGACAAGTTAAGAAATATACCAAGAATGATCCACTTAAGACCGCAGGAACAAACCTGGAGTTGAAGCCATATTTCAACTGAAGACTCAAACTATCTGTACATGCTGGATGTCTCCTCTGGGGAATGAGGGTCATCATTCCACCACCATTAAGGAAATGTGTCCTAAGCCAATTTCATGAAGATTATTCATGAAGGATAGTAAGGATGAAGGAGATAGCCAGAAGTTGTTTTTGGTGGCTAAGACTCAATAGTGAAATCGAGGGGAAGGTGGGGACATGTTTATCATGTGCAAAAGTTTGAAACTTGCTGCCACTGGAGCCATTACACATGAGTGGCCAGAAGGGTATGGCAAACAGTCTACATTGATTATCTGGACTGTTCGAAGGTGGCATATATTCCTCATCAAAGTAGACGTGCACTTAAAATGGCCTGAGGTCACCATTATGAAGACTACATCTTCAAAGAGAATGATAGAGAGACTGGGTGAAATTTTTGCAAGATTCGGGTACCCTGAACAACTTGCTAGTGACAATGGACCATAGGTCAATTCACAGGAATTCGCAGATTACCTAAAGGAGAATGGAATCTAACACATACAATCTACTCTTCATCATCCTGCCACAAATGGGCTGGCTGAAAGGTTTGTCCAGACAATGAAGTATTCATTGAAAGTGACTCTTGAGTAACATTCACTGTCAAAGTGACTGAACCAATTCCTGATGACATGCAGGAATAAGAAACATTTGACAACCCAAAGTCCTTCGGTATTACCAATGGTAAAATGTCAGTTATGCACAGCATTTGATTTGCTGAGGCTGCCTGAGACAAGGAAAATTATAGAGTTATAGAAGTTTTCAGCATGGAATCCGGCCCTTTGGCTCAACTTGTTCATGCCGCCCAGTTTTTACCATTAAGCTAGTCCCAATTGCCCCCATTTGGCCCATATCCCTCTATACCCATCTTATCCATGTAACTGTCTCAATGCTTTTTAAGAGACAAAATTCTACCTAACTTTCCTACCACCTCTGGTGGCTCGTTCCAGACACACACCACCCTCTGTGTGAAAAAAATTGCCCTTCTGGACCCTTTTGTATCTCTTCCCTCTTACCTTAAACCTATGCCCTCTAGTTTTAGACGCTCCTACCTTTGGAAATAGATGTTGACTACCTACCTTATCTATGTCCCTGATTATTTTATAGCCTCCTATGCTCCAGGGAAAAAGTCCCAGTCTATCCAGCCTCTCCTTATAACTTAAACCATCAAGTCCTGATAGCATCCCAGTAAATCTTTTCTGCACTCTTTCTAGTTTAATAATATCCTTTCTATAATAGGGTGGCCAGAACTGTACATAATATTCCAAGTGTGGCCTTACCAATGTCTTGAACAACTTCAACAAGACGTCCCAACTCCTGTATTCAATGTTCTGACCAATGAAACCAAGCATGCCGAATGCCTTCTTCACCACTCTGTCCATCTGTGACTCCACTTTCAAGGAGCTATGAACCTGTGCCCCTAGATATCTTTGTTCTTTAACTCTCCCCAATGCCCTACCATTAACTAAACAAGTCCTGCCCTTGTTCGATCTACCAAAATGGATCACCTCACATTTATCTAAATTAAACTCCATCTGCCATTCATCAGCCCATTGGCCCAATTGATCAAGATCCTGTTGCAATCCTAGATAACCTTCTTCACTGTCCACAATGCCACCAATCTTGGTGTCATCTGCAAACTTATTAACCATGCCTCCTAAATTCTCATCCAAATCATTAATATAAATCACAAATAACAGTGGACCCAGCACCGAGCCCTGAGACACACCGCTGGTCATAGGCCTCCAGTTTGGAAAACAACCCTCTACAACCTCTGTCTTCTGTCATCAAGACAATTTTGTGTCCAATTGGCTACCTCACCCTGGATCCCGTGAGATTTAACCTCATGTAACAACCTACCATGTGGTATCTTGTCAAAGGCCTTGCTAAAGTCAATGTAGACAATGTCGAACTGCACTGTCCTCATCTATCTTCTTAGTTGCCCCTTCAAAAAACTCAATCAAATTCATGAGACATGATTTTTCCACTCAACAAAGCCAAACTGACTGTTCCTGATCAGTCCTTGCCTCTCTAAATGTCTGTAGATCCTGGTTCTCAGAATGCCTTCTAACAACTTACCCACTACAGTGTTAGGTTCGCTGGCCTGTAGTTGCCAGGCTTTTTCCTGCAGCCCTTCTTAAACTTAGGCACAACATTTGCTACCCTCCAATCTTCAGGCACCTCACCTGTGGCTGTCAATGATTCAAATATCTCTGCTCGGGGACCCACAATTTCCTCCCTAGCCTGTGAAGGACTCCATCAGGTCCCAGGAATTTATCTACCCTGATGCGCTTTAAGACTTCCAGCACTTCCTTTTTTGATAATATGTACACTACACTCCTCAAGACATCACTATTTATTTCTCCAAGTTCCCTAACATCCATGCCTTTCTCAACAATAAATATTGATGAGAAATATTCATTTAGGATCTCACCCATCTCTTGTCGCCCTGCTCATAGATGACCTTGTTGATCCTTAAGAGGTCCTGTTGTTGAGAGGAGACAGCAAAGTCAAGTTGTCAAGGACTTGATGGCCAAGGAAGATGCATTCATAATGTGGCCAAACAGGTTGAGTGCCAATCTCCAAATTCTTCCAACATGCCAATGGCTGGCAGTAAGAGCAAGGAAGACTCCTAGTCGGCCACGCCTCATACGGAGTGGCACCCTTTCAAACTATAAGCCTCTGGTAACAGACTAGTGACTTGTTCCAGGAATTACTAGCTATGGAAACAGATGAGAGTCTGCCTTAGTGCACCACTAAGTGTGGGAAGAGAATTAGAAGGGAATTTAATTCAGTAGGTTATTGAAGCATTGTTTGCAAGGGTGAACAAATTCCCCAAATATTCAAAGGAAGAACAGTAGAGAAGGATCAGGACTTTAGAGTGATAGGAATCCTGCAAGTCTGAGGCAAGATTTCCCAATAATGTACATCAACCTACTGCAACTCCTGATCTGTACAAGCAACCAAATATCATTGCCACTACGAGAAGGATGCCCCTGCATTAAGGGAAAGGTTATCAACCTACATGGTAAGCTAATAGATACAATGCAATGGTGAGTGATCTGAAGCTTATTTCTGGTGGGAATCTCTGTGTCCAATGCTGTGGCATTTAATCAGCATTAGTACATAGCAGGAGACATAACATAAATGAAAAGTGTGTCAGTACAATGCCTTTCTGTGTCTCAGCTTGAGGGTTTGTGTGTGTGTTCCTGTTGCCTCTTGTTTGTGTTGGTATTAATGAATGAAATGCTGTGTGTGTTCAGGGAAGGGCTTAGCCGAGTTTTTTTTCCCACGAGAGTAAGTAACACACACCTCCTCATTCATTACTGAGTACATCAGATTACAGGTTTTGTGGTTACTCTCTGTTTATTTTATTTTTGCCTTTGCTGTCTGTCTTTCACTCTCCCTAAATTACACACTTCACAGCAGCCGCTATGATAGAGAACAATAAAAGTGGGTGAGGCAGAATGAAACTGCACAGCTTTCACAGAAACTATCGGCCAATTGATCGTTCAGTTTGTCGGTGATCCAGTTATTCCTGCACACCCAAAATGGGAATTTGAGTTTCCGCAGGATTCAGTATCTGCAGTCTATTGATTCTAATCCTAAAATTGTGTCCTGCCCTGGCTGAAGTCCATATCACATCATAATACAGAATTGGTGTGGCCACCTTCACCAAGCTATCACCCTCCGCAATTAGTTCGCTTGTGAACACCACCAGGGCTAATGGTCCCATATTCAAGCGCTAAAGCACACTGACCACTGGCTCAAGGTTCAAAAGCCCCATATTAGGCTGTTAATAAATATAAGTATCCACCCACCACCAGGCTGTCATAGTCCAGCTATTGTTCACCACAACAACAAAAACAACAAGTTGGCCTTTATGTGGCACCTTTAAATAATAGCACATCCCAAGGCTCTTCACAGGAGACATGATGTGGAGATGCGGACGTTGGACAGAGTGGGCACAGTAAAAAGCCTCACAACACCAGGTTAAAGTCCAACAGGTTTATTTGGAATCACGAGCTTTCGGAGAGCTGCTCCTTCATCGGGTGAGTGGAGAGGTAGTTTCACAAACACATCATATATAGGCAAAGACACAATTGCAAGATAATGATTGGAATGCGAGTCTTTACAGGTAATCAAGTCTTTATGGGTACAGACAGTGCGAGTGGAGAGAGGGATAATCACAGGTTAAAGAGGTGTGAATTGTCTCAAGCCAGGACAGTTAGTAGGATTTTGCAAGCCCAGGCCAAATGATGGGGGTTACAGGTAGTGTGACATGAACCAAGATCCTGGTTGAGGCCGTCCTCATGCGTCAAGAACTTGGCTATCAGTTTCTGCTCGGCGATTCTGCGTTGTCGTGTGTCTTGAAGGCCGCCTTCGAGAAAGCTTACGCTAAGATCGGAGGCTGAATGCCCGTGACTGCTGAAGTGTTCCCCGACTGGAAGGGAACACTCTTGCCTGGCAATTGTCACGCAGTGTCTGTTCATTTGTTGTCATAGCGTCTGCATGGTCTCGCCAATGTACCACGCCACGGGACATCCTTTCCTGCAGTGTATGAGGTAGGCAATGTTGGCTGAGTCGCATGAGTATGTACCCTATACCTGGTGGGTGGTGTTCTCATGTGTGATGGTGGTATCCATGTCGATGATCTGCACGTCTTGCAGAGGTTGCCATGGCTGGGTTGTGTGGCTGGGTTGTGTGGTTCAGCAATCAAGGGCATTCAGCCTCCAATTTTCAGGTAAGCATTCTCCAGATACTTAATGGAGACCACAAGGCCATAAGACATAGGAGCAGAATTAAGCCTCTCAGTCCATCAAGTCTGCTCCGCCATTCAATCATGGCTGATATTTTTCTCATCCCATTCTCCTGCCTTTTCCCCATAACCCTTGATCCCCTTATTAATCAAGAACTTATCTATCTCGGTCTTAAAGACACTCAATGACCTGGCCTCCACAGCCTTCTGCGACAAAGAGTTCCACAGATTCACCACTACCCGGCTGAAGAAATTCCTCCTCATCTTTGTTTTAAAGGATCGTCCCTTTAACCTGAAGTTGTGCCCTCTGGTTCTAGTTTTTCCTACTCGTGAAAACATCCTCTCCACGTCCACTCTATCCAGGCCTCCTATAAGTTTTGGTAAGATCCCCTCTCATCCTTCTAAACTCCAACGCGTACAGACCCAGAGTTCTCAACTTTCCTCATTTGACAAGCTCTTCATTCCATGGATCATTCTTGTGAACCTCCTCTGTACCCTTTCCAAGGCCAGCACGTCCTTCCTTAGATACAGGGTCTAAAACAGCTCACAAAACTCCAAATGGGGTCTGACCAGAGCCTTATACAGCCTCAGAAGGACATCCTTGCTCTTGTATTCCAGCCCTCTCGACATGAATGCTAACATTGCATTTGCCTTCCTAACTGCTGACTGAACAAGCACATTAACCTTAAGAGAATCTTGAACAAGGACTCCCAAGTCCCTTTGTGCTTCTGATTTTCCAAACACTTCCCCATTTAAAAAATAGTCTGTCCCTCCCTTCCCCCTTCCAAAGTGCATTACCGCACACTTTTTCACATTGTATTCCATCTGCCACTTCTTTGCCCACTTTCCTGACCTGTCCAAGTCCTTCTGCAGCCCCCCTGCTTCCTCAAAGTACCTGGTCCGTCTACATATCTTTGTGTCATCTGCAAACTTAGCAACAGTGCTTCAGTTCCTTCTTCCAAATCGTTAATGTATATTGTGAAAAGTTGTGGTCCCAGCACCAACCCCTGAGGCACACCACTAGTCAGCGGCTGCATCCTGAAAAAGACCCCTTTATCCCCACTCTGTGCCTTCTGCCAGTCAGCTAATCCTCTATCCATGCCAGGATCTTACCCTTAACACCATAGCCTCTTAACTTATTTAACAGTTTCCTATGCGGCACCTTGTCAAAGGCCTTCTGGAAATCTAAATAAATCACGTCCACTGGTTCTCCTTTATCTAACTTCCTTGTTACTTCCTCAAAGAACTCCAGCAGATTTGTCAGATATGACCTCCCCTTGACAAAGCTGTGCTGACTCAGTCCTATTTTATCATGCACTTCCAAGTACTCCGCGATTTCGTCTTTAATAATGGACTCTAAAATCTTGCCGATGACCGAAGTCAGGCTAACCGGCCTATAATCTTCTATCTGCTGCCTCCCTTCCTTCTTAAACAGTGGTGTTACATTAGCTACTTTCCAGTCTTCTGGGACCCTCCCTGCCTCCAGTGATTCCTGAAAGATCATCACTAATGCCTCCACAACTTCCTCCGCTATCTCTTTTAGAACCCTGGAGTGTAGTCTCTCCGATCCAGGTGATCTATCCATCTTCAGACCTTTCAGTTTCCCCAGAACCTTCTCCTTAGCGATGGCCACTGCACTCACCTGTGCCTCCTGATTCTCCTGGAGCTCTGGCATCCCACTGGTGTCTTCCACCATGAAGACTGATGCAAAATAACTATTTAGTTCCTCTGTTATTTGTTTCCTAATATTACTTCTCCAGCCTTATTTTCCAATGGTCCAATGTCTATCTTTGCCTCTCTCTTACCTTTTATATATTGAAAAAAATTCTTCCCATCTTCTTTTATATTACTAGCTAGCTTACACTCATATTTCACTTTCTCCCCCCTTATTGCTTTTTTAGTTGTCCTCTACTCGCTTTTAAAGGCTTCCCAATCCACTGGCTTCCCACTGATCCTCGCCACTTTGTATGCTTTTTCTTTTGCTTTTATGCTGTCCTTGACTTCCCTCGTCAGCCATGGATGCCTCGTCCTCCCCTCAGCATGTTTCCTCCTCCTTGGGATGAATTTCTGTTGTGTCTCCTGAATAACCCCCAAAAACTCCTGCCATTGCTGTTCCACTGTCTTCCCTGCTAGGCTCTCTTTCCCATCAACTCTGACCAGCTCCTCCCTCATGTCTTTATGGTTACCTTTATTTAATTGTAATACTGTTATATCTGGTTCCAGCTTCTCCCTCTCAAACTGCAGGATAAATTCTATCATATTGTGGTCACTGCTGTGGAAAAGCATATAAAGTGAGATTTATGACCTAAACTTCTGTCACAAGGTGAAACATTGAAACAAAAATGCTTCTAACTGGAAATAACTTAAATGTTATTAACATTAATAATAACCTTTCCCCTCAACCAATCTTGATAAACACAACCTATCTGCACAATGAGGGATGAGGGAGAAGGGATTGGGGACTAGAGGTGTTCGTAAAAGAATGAGGGGGTTATTTCAGGACTTGGGGAGATGCTTGGAAGAGACCAGTGGGTTCGGACCTTGTAGAAGTGCTTCTGTGAGAGAAAGGGATTCATGCCTTGGAGATGTGCTTGTAGAGAGAGGAGGGTGTGTGCGTGTATGTGTGCGTGTATGTGTGCGTGTGTGTGTGCGCATGCACGTGCGAGAGAGGGAAGATGATTCTGTGTATGTGTGAGAGAAATGGGTGAATGTGTTTGTGAGAGAGCATGATGGAGTGTATATATGTGAGAGTGGGGGTGAGTGTGTGTGTGTGGGGATGTGAGTGTGTGCGTGGGTGAGTGTTTGTGAGGGGGTGATTATGTGTGAGAGAAGGTGTGTGTGTGTGAGATAGACAGGTGGTTGTGTGTGAGAGAAAATTGTGAGTGAGAGAGGTGTATGTGTCCGATATGAGAATCAACTTTCCAGCATTATTCCTCCCATTAAAAATGACAAAAGATAATATTTAAATACTTTTTTAATAAGATAATTTAAAAATTATTACCAGATTACCCACTTCTAAAGTGGGTATTACTTCCAATGGTTAATGTTAAGGAGCTATGGGAGAGTGGCTGGGACATGGGGTTAATTTGAGGTAAACACAGTAAGAAGTTTAACAACACCAGGTTGAAGTCCAACAGGTTTATTTGGTAGCAAAAGCCACACAAGCTTTCGAAGCTCTAAGCCCCTTCTTCAGGTGAGTGGGAATTCTGTTCACAAACAGAGTTTATAAAGACACAGACTCAATTTACATGAATAATGGTTGGAATGCGAATACTTACAACTAATCAAGTCTTTAAGAAACAAAACAATGGGAGTGGAGAGAGCATCAAGACAGGCTAAAAAGATGTGTATTGTCTCCAGACAAGACAGCCAGTGAAACTCTGCAGGTCCACACAACTGTGGGCGTTACAAATAGTGTGACATGAACCCCTCAATTTGAGGGGCAATGTAGCTGATGAATGTATTTGTGACCGTGTGCCTTTTCTTCCTAATTCCTACCACATGCATAGATTACAGCTAGAAAAACTTGTTCCCATTTTATTTCTATTCTCACACTTACTTTGTGGCAAAATGGAGTGTCAACATTATGAGAATGCTTGGGGTTCCCCTATACACTAGGGATTCCACAGCTCAAAGGGTTTGGGAAATCATAGAAATCATAGAAACCATAGAAACCCCTACAGTGCAGAAAGAGGCCATTTGGCCCATCGCGTCTGCACCGACAACATTCCCACCCAGGCCCTACCCCCATACCCCTACATATTTTACCCGCTAATCCCTCTAATATACGCATCCCAGGACACTAAGGGGCAATTTTTTAGCATGGCCAATCAACCTAACCCGCATATCTTTGGACAGTGGGAGGAAACCGGAGCACCCGGAGGAAACCCACGCAGACACGAGGAGAATGTGCAAACTCCACACAGACAGTGACCCAAGCCGGGATTCGAACCCAGGTCCCTGGAGCTGTGAAGCAGCAGTGCTAACCACTGTGCTACCGTGCCGCCCCTTATGCAATAGAATGTTGAAACAGCTGCACCCCAGGTGAAATATTGCTTTATTGATATCTCTTGCTCTCTGATCTATTCTATCAATTTCACAAAGTTTACTTCCCTTACAGGGCACTGGTAAAAATCGTAAACCCTGGGAATGGGTTCAGGAATCCTGCGAACGGTCCTGGCTGCCGTTTTCACACATTCACAGAGTCTCCCTGACTCCATGAAAATCCAGCTCAACATTTCAAGCTGATGACTGTGCACTATTTATTGGTTTTTCAACACATTAATCATACATGTCCTCATTCAGTTTGTGCAGAGAAATGGATTGGATTGAACATAAAAAATAGATTTAGGTTTTAGCTAATGGAAATAACTGTGGAGTGGACCTATCTATAATTAATTTTTAATTATCATAATACACAAACTGTTTCTCTCACGTACACACACTTAAATCATTAAAATATATATTTTCAAATCCGTAAATTATCTCAAATCATTTTCTGACTGGTGAGACCTATTCGAGCGCATTGATTAGATAAAGTAACCACCAGTCATTTGTGAATGTCATCGTCAAACATTACACCAAGGATACACAACTTCTGCATTGAGAAATAGGCAGAACCATCTCATTGATACCCGCTTTCTGACAAGCATTGTTTTAAAAAACACTTTGAATGCAGCATTTTTATATTATAAGTCCTATTATAATTTAATTGGAGGTGGAGGAGGGCATATGATTACCACTTGGTTTGAAAAATCATTGAATAGAATAGAATCCCCACAGTGCAGAAGGAGGTCATTCGGTCCATCGAGCCTGTACCGACAACAATCCCACCCAGGCCCTATCTCTGTAACTACACATAATTACCCTGCTAATCCCCCTGACACTAATGGGCAACTTAGCATAGCCAATCAACCTAACCCACGCCTTTGGAGTGTGGGAGAAAATGGAAGCATCCGGAGGAAACCCACATAAACACGGGGAGAATGTGTAAACTCCACACAAAATGTTCCTTAAACCATAGAAGTTTGAGACCCAATGCCATAGGATGTAATATGTGACTCCTAGATTGCCTGGATCCACTACAGTTCACATATCACCGCAACAGGTCCACAGCAGACGCCATCTCCCTAGCCCTAGACTCAACCCAGGTATGGCTCTCGTTCTGTCCAAGACTGCAAGAAACTACAAAGGGTCGTGAACAAAGCCCAGTCCATCATGCAAACCAGCCTCCCATCCATTGACTCCATCTATACTTCCTGCTGCCTCAGAAAAGCAGCCAGCATATTCAAGGACCCCATGCATCCCAGATATAATCTCTTCCCCCTTATCTGTCGGGAAAAAGATACAAATATCTGAGATTACGTACCAACTGACTCAATAACAGCTTCTTCCCTGCTGCCATCAGACTTTTGAATGGACCTACCTCATATTAAGTTGATCTTTCTCTACACCCTAGCTACATTCTGCACCCTCTCCTTTCCTTCTGTATGTACAGTATGCTCCGTCTGTATAGCACGCAAAAAACAATACTTTCCACTGTATACTAATACATGTGACAATAATAAATAAAATAAAATCAAAATCAAACATTAAAAGCCCTGACTTTCCTTTGAAGAAGAAGTCATATTAGACATAATAGCGATGAGGGGATTAGCAAAAATTAAACTAGAGTCCTCTCCAAGCTCAGGGCTAGTAGTTTTGGTATGCCTTGTTCCCTCCTTCACTCACACAGGCATGGACCCAACTGTAAAAACATGACACACAGTATCTTGTAGCACAGGCACCATAGGAAGCTATTTCTTGGAGCCAACATATGTTCCTCTTTGGCTTTGTCAGCTTATAAGGATTGCCTGCTGGAACTGTTAATGCCTCTGAGCAATGCAACATATCACAGCAGCCTGTGTTACTGTTGTAAGTCTTTCCAAGCAAAAGTACAGCCATACAATTAGGAGATTTAGTAATTGAGTTAAAAGAAGGTAACAGTGGAAATGTCATAGTACATGGAAGAATAATGGGGACAGAGGTGGACTAATCATTGGTTCCTTCCTCAGCTACAATATCTATGGCTTCATCCTTTACAGAGCTTGTAAGGAGAATACTCATTGAGTAGAATCATGTACTGTAATCAATAGAGTCAATCCAAAACAATCTGCAAAGCCTAGCGAGAATAAAACTACTAGCTATACTCACCATCAGGCACTGCAATCCTTTTAGAGCGTGTGTCAACTCAAAGGGCATCTGTACTAGAGCCACTCATGATATTGTTATAAATCCAGTTGGAGAGTCTCTCATGAATGCTTGGAAACAATTATAGAGGCATAAGCTTCGTTCTCGAAGAGGCTTTTTTGGCCAGCTTGAACATGCTGGGAAATTCGATGGAGAGAGCCTTGAAGGAGGGCTTCAAGAACCTTATTGCTGCTTCAAATCAATTGATGTGTTGAGATAGTACCAAGCACCGAGGATATGACTGGAGCAAGCAGGGATGGGGTTAAGAAAGCCCACCAATGCCTCTACTCTCTCAGGAGACTAAGGAAATTTGGCATGTCCGCTACCACTCTCACCAATTTTTACAGATGCACCATAGAAAACATCCTTTCTGGATGTATCACAGCTTGGTATGGCTCCTGCTCCGGCCAAGACCGCAGGAAGCTACAAAGGTTTGTGAATGTAGCCCAGTCCATCACACAAACCATCTACCCGTCTACACTCCCTGCTGCCTCGGAAAAGCAGCCAGCATAATCAAGGACCCCACACACCTCGGACATACTCTCTTCCACCTTCTTCCGTCAGGAAAAAGATACAAAAGTCTGAGGTCACGTATCAATCGACTCAAGAACAGCTTCTTCCTTGCTGCCATCAGACGTTTGAATGGACCTACAATATATTAAGCTGACCATTCTCTATGCCCTAGCTATGACTGTAACACTATATTCTGCACCCTCTCCTTTCCTCTTCCCTATGTACTCTATGAGTGGTATGTTTTTGTACATAGACATACATAGAAACCCTACAGTGCAGAAGGAACCCATTTGGCCCTTCAAGTCTCCACCAACAACAATCCCACCCAGGCCTTATTCCGGTAACCCCACATATATCCCCGCTTAGTTGCGCTGCTAATCCCTCTAACCTATCACATCCTGGGACACTAAGCGTTTATTTAACGTATCCAATCAACCTAAACCACACATCTTTGGACTGTGGGAGGAAACCAGAGCACCCAGAGAAAACCCACGCAGACACGGGGAGAACGTGCAGACTCCACACAGACAGTGACCCAAGTCGGGAATCGAACTCGGGTCCCTGGAGCTGTGAGGCAGCAGTGCTAACCACTGTGCCACCGAGCCGCCCTGTATAATGCGCAAGAAATACTACTTTTCACTGTATCCCAATACATGTGACAATGATAAGTCAAATCAAAGATCATCAGAGGTTAAAATAGCACAGGGAGGTATTTTGTCAGCAGAAAATTTCTTTACAGACTTGGGTAATCTGGAATAAATTTTTAGTAAACCTTTTCTAATTGAGCCTCAGCAAGTCAACACACAGTTAAGCGAGGTAGCACAATCAACCCAGACTGAAGCTAAAACATAGAAACCAGGAGCAGGAGTAGGCCATTTGGCCCTTTAAGCCTGCTCCATCATTCAATATGATCATGGCTGATCCTCGATCTCAACTCCATACTCCTGCTTTTTCCCCATACTCCTTTATACCATTAAAATGCAAAAGATTATCCATCTCCTTAAATATATTCAGTGACTTGTACTCCACAGCTTTCTGAGGTAGGAAATTGCACAGGTTCATTACCCTTTGAGTGAAGAAATTTGTCCTAATCTCAGTTTCCACTGTATCCTGAGACTCTGTCACCCGGTTCTAAACTCCCCCAACCAGGGAAAACATGCTCCCTGCATCCAGCCCTGTGAGAATTGTATACGTTTTAATTAGATCTCCTCTCATCTTTCTAAACACTAGTTAATACAGGCCCAGTCATAGGACAATCCCGCCAATGCCGATATCAGCCTAGTGAAGCTCTGCTGCACTCCCTCTATGACAAGTATATCCTTTCTTAATAGGGAGACCAAAACTGCACGCAGTACTCCAGGTCTGGTCTCACCAAGGCCTTGTATAACTACAATAAGTTATCCCTAGTTCTGAACTCAAATTCTCTTGCAATGAAGGTCAACATACTACTTGCTTTCCGCATCTGCCTCTCCACTTTCATTGACTGGTGTACAAGGGCACCCAGATCCCTTTGTACATCCACACTTCCCAATACATCACCATTTAAATTCCTTTCTGTTTTTCACATTGAAGTGTATGTGCATTTGTATAACTTCACAATTATCCATGTTGTACTACATCTGCCATGTATTTGCCCACTCACTCAAATTTGTCTAAATTACCTTGAAGCCTCTTTGCATCATCCTCACAATTTACAATTCTGCCCAGTTATCAAACTTGGAAATGTTACATTTGGTTCCCTCATCCAGGTCATTTATATATATCGTGAACAGCTGGGACCAAAGAACTGATCCCTGTATTACCCCACTAATCACTAACTCCCATTTACTCCCACACCCTGTTTCCTGTCTGTCAACTGCTCCATGCCAATACATTACCCCCCTATCCCAAGTACTTTAATTTTGCCCATTAACCTCTAATGAGGGACCTTTCAAAGCCTTCTGAAAGTCCAAATACATCGCATCCACTGGTTCTCCCTTATCAATCCACTAGTTACATCCTCAAAAATCTCTAGTCGATTTGTTAAGCATGATTTGCCTTTCATAAACCCTGACTTTGTACAATTCTGTTAATTCTTTCCAAATGTTCCACTGTGTCTTTTATAATAGACTCTAGCATCTTCCCCATTGCTTTGATTTGATTGGATTTGATTTATTATTGTCACATGTATTAGTATACAGTGGAAAGTATTGTTTCTTGCGCGCTATACAGACAAAGCATAGTGTACATATAGAAAGAAAGGAGATGGTGTAGAATGTAGTATTACAGACATAGCTAATGTGTAGAGAAAGATCAATTTAATATAAGGAGGTCCATTCAAAAATCTGATGGCAGCAGGGAAGAAGCTGTTATTGAGTCAGTTGGTATGTGACCTCAGACTTTTGGATCTTTTTCCCCATGGAAGAAGGTGGAAGAGAGTATGCCCAAGGTGCACGGGGTCCTTGATTATGTTGGCTGCTTTTCCGAGGCAGCGGGAAGTATAGACAGTGCCAATGAATGCAAGGCTGACTTGCATGATGGACTGGGCTTCATTTACGACACTTTATAGTTTCTTGTGGTCTTGGACAGAGGAGCAGCCATACCAAGCTGTGATACAACCAGAAAGAATACTTCATATGCTGCAAAAGTTGGTGAGACTTGTAGCGGACATGCCAAATTTCCTTAGTCTTTTGAGAACATAGAGGCGTTGCTGGGCTTTCTTAACTATAGCGTCGGCATGGAGGGACCAGGACAGGTTGTTGGCGATCTGGACACCTAGAAACTTGAAGCTCTCAACCATTTTGACTTCATCTCCATTGATGTGGACAGGGGCATGTCCTCCACTATGCTTCCTGAAGTCGATGACAATCTCCTTCATTTTGTTGACATTGAGGGAGAGATTATTGTCGTCATACGAGGTCAGCAGATTCTCTATCTCCTTCTCGTACTCTGTCTCATCATTGTTTGAGGTGTCAGGCTAACTGGTCTGTAATTCTACTTTTCTCTCTCCCTACCTTTCTGAATAGTGGGGTTCCCTTTGCTACCCTCCAATCTTTAGGAACTGCTCCAGAGTCTGTAGAATTTTGGAAGATGACCACCAATGCGCACTTCCTTAATATTCTGGGAGGTAGATTATCAGGTGATTTGTCAGCGTTTAACCCCATTAATTTACCCAGCACCATTTTCTTACTAGTACCAATTTCCTTCAATTCTCTCCTCTCACTAGATCCTTGGTTCCCTAACATTTCTGTTACTTGTGCCCTCTTTTGTGAAGACAGAATCAAAGTATGTGTTGAATTATCCTGCCATTTCTTTGTTCCCCATTGTAATTTCCCTGGCTTCTGACTGAAAGGAACCTACTTTTGTCTTTAAATTTTCACAATTTGTATTAATCTTCACAAATTTATAGAAGTTTTCATGGCCAGTGTCTATGTTCCCTGCAATTTTACTCTCATACTCTTTTTTCGCCTTTTGTTCAATTTTTTGTCCTCTTTTGCTGAATTCTAAAATACTCCCAATCATCAGGCTAGCTGCTTTTTCTGGCAATTTTATATGTATCCTCTTTAGATTTAATATTATCCCTAATTTATTTTGTAATCCATGGTTGAGCCACTTTTCCTCTTTTATTTTTGCGCCAGACAGGAGTGAATAATTGTTGCACACATTTAATGCAACAATTAATGCACACATTTTTAAAATATGAACCATTACCTATCCATCGTCAACCCCTTTACAAGGTTACCCAATTTATCCTTGCCAATTCATGCTTCATATCCTCATAATTCCCTTTATCCAAATTCAGGACCCTAGTTTCAGATTTGACTACTTCACTCTCCACCTTAATGAAGAATTCTATCATATTACAGTCTTCTTCCCCAAGGGCCCCACACAAGATTGTTAATTAATCCTTTTTCATTGCACAGTACCCAGTCTAGAATAGCCTGTTTTTGTGACACTAATAAATAAACTTAAACTTCTCTGGTTGGTTCTATTGGTCTAAAAAAAATCACAAACGCATTCCTCCACCACTATATCATTACTAGTTTGGTTTGACCAATCTATTTGTAAATTAAAGTCACCCATGATTTCAGTTGCATCCTTATTACATGCATCTTTGATTTCTTGTTTACTACCTTCCTTTACATCACTGTTTGGGGACCTACAGACAGTCCCCCAACAACATTTTTTGCCTCGTGATGTTTCTTATCTCTACTCTTATAGGTTCCATAATCATAATTTTCTGAGCCAATATTTTTCCTCATTATTGCATTAATTTCTTCCTTTAATAACAATGCTACCCCACCTCCTTTCCCTTTTTGTCTGTCCTTCCTAAATAATGAATACTCCTGAATGTTCAGTTCCCATCCTTGGTAATCCTTCAGCCATGTCTTTGTAATTGCAACTACATCATAACCATTTATATCCATCTGCACTGTTAATTCATCTACTTTATTACAAATGCCCTGTACATTAAAACACAAAGCCTTCGGACTTGTATTTTTAACCTTGTTAGCCTTCTTAGATTTATTTTGGGTTATGGCCCCATTTATTTATCGCCCTTATTTATTCTGTCTTCCACTTTTGCTTCTTACATTTCTGTCTTTTATTTCTATCCTTGTTTCTCCCTCCTCTGTCTCCATGCTTAGCCTCCTATTCCCCCTACCATTCTAGTTTAAACCCTCCCTGATAACCCTCCCCACCCTAGGGCCTTGGTCCTGGTCCTGCCCAGATGCAACCCATCCTGCTTATTACAGCCCAACCTTCCCCAGAACCAGCCCCAATATCCTAGGAATCTGAATCTCTTCCTCCTACACCCTTTCTCCAGCCATGTATTCATCTGGTATACCTCTGTTATTTTTACTCACGCTAGAACGTGACACTGGTAGTAATCTTAAGATTATTACCTTTGAGATCCTACTTTTTTAATTGATGTCCTCCTAACTTCCTATATTCTGCTTGTAAGAGCTCATCTTTTTTTTAACCAAGTCGTTGCCACCGATATGTATCACAGCCACTGATTGTTCACCCTTCCCCTTCAGAATGTAATGCAGGCATCCTGAGACATCCTTGCACCTGGTACCAGGGAGGCAACCCACCTTCCTGGAGTCTCTTTTGCAGCTGCAGAAGTGCCCGTCTGTTCCACTTACTGTTGAATCTCTTATCACTATAGCCCTGCCTTCCTTCTTCTTTCCCTCTTGTGGAGCAGATGACACCATGGACTTGGCTTTCACTGATATCCCCCGAGACGCTTTTCCCCCCACCAATTTCAAAACAGTATATCTGTTAGAGAGGGGGTTGGCCACAGGGGTCTCCTGTATTACCTGCCTTTGTCTACTCTGCCTAGTGGTCACCAATCTCCTGTTCAGTCTTTACCTGTGGTGTCACCACTTCATTGAATTTCAGCATCATAGGTGCTGCCCAATGAGTCCACATACCTCTTCAGCTCCAAAATGTGATTATCCAGTAGCTGCTCTACACATAATATAATGTGTGTCAACGACTACACGTTAGAATTGAACCTATTTCCACATGCAGCCCATTGCTTCATGCCTAAACCATAATGATTGTTGTTATGACGATGTGAATTATGTATAAATGATATTAATCTGTAATTTCACCAGCTGATATAAACAAATACTAAACTGTTAACAAAGGACTTTGTAAAGACAAGAAAATACATTGACCAAAGACTGCTGCCACAAATCAACTGACATTTGATATTGCAGGTTAACCAGCTTCTGGAAAATGTCACTGCAAATCCAATTCAGACATGCCGTGGCAGGTCCTTTTCTGGAATTTCACACCTGAGGATGCCAAAGACAACTTTTTAAAGATTTACTGACAAATGTACTGGACCTTCATTTACATTTCTATATGGCTTCATCTCCATCGGAAATAGAAAGTCTACTCGGATAATGGTTATATGGAGATATGTTTTCCTATCTCATTGAGATGGATAATGACCCAATCAGGGATTAGTGACAGGGACACTACAGAATCTACTCAACCGCCAGCCATGAAACAAAAGCAACTGTTATCTTTCAACATTGAGCTTTAATGTGGCTAATAAAGTAGCTACCTACAGTATAACTTGTAAATGTTGCATGCTTGTGTGTGTATAAATGTGGGGCGTGAAAACTTGAGAAGCGCAAGTTTACCTTTTTCAATATATTGCTATCTTTATCTGGCTATGTTTTTAATTCAATAACTAGCCCCTTTTAAACCTCAAGAAAGCCTGTCAGACCCTTTTCTCTGCAATCAGTACTTAAATGGTTAAACTCAGACAGTGAATAAATGTCTCCATCCTTCTAAATCCTTCACAGGAAATCCTGTTACGGTCAGATTTGGAGTGGTATTATAGGAGAGTCATTTTTTTTCCCTTCCTCATGTGGACATAACATTGTCAGTCATGATTATCACTCTCTGTCCTTTTAGAAATCCTGCAGTACAGTAAAAATGGGCAGCCCTATGTTGTTATTCATAAGAAAGGATCTGGCTATACAAAATGAAGAATCAGCCACCTGGTTATTACATCTGTTGTTATGACCACATGTGGCGAGTGACATGACAGTTGCTGCTGCTGCTGTTTCTCATCTTCTGGCTGCTTTGTGGTTTTCTGCTGAGTTTTTTTTAAAAGTTGTAATCAAATCTTCCCGAAGATTGGAAGCAGCAACACAGCAATACAGTGAAATTAACCTACCACACGGGCTTTCAAAATATCGGGACTATCAGCCTGATAGTTCTGATTGTTTTAAGTTGGTTTTTCAGGTCATGGAATCATAGAATTATACACTCCCTAAAGTGTAGAAAAGGCCATTCGGCATCAAGCCTGCACCGATAACAATCCCACCCAAGTCTGAAGCTCTGGCTGCTTAGTTTGGACGACAAGAAGCTCCACTTAAAATACCGAGCCTGGGCCCTAGTCTTTGGCAGCATCTGCACCCCACTCCACCCCCGTTCTCCTGGGCCCTGCTCCTCGTGACCATGAGTGGTATGCTAAGGACTTTAGCAGGGTTACACCCAGGTTACATATGACTTCCTGGAATTTTCTGAGCATGAAACCTAAGCCCTGATCCAACTGGATCTCGATGGGCATCCCATTTCAAGTAAAGAATTGTGTTAATAGAATGTCTTGTGGCACAGTGGGTAGCTTCCCTGCCTCTGGCCAGAACCTCTGGGTTCAAGTCCCACCCAGGACTTGATGACTAAGGAAGGTGAGTTCATAATGCAGTCAACCATGTTGAGTGTCAATCTGGAAATCCTTCTAACACGCCAATAGCTGGTGGTAGAAACGGGAAAGACTCCTGGTGAGCCACACTTGATGCGGCATGTGCCCCTCAAGCTATCAGCCTCTGGCGACACACTAGTGATCTGTTCCAGGAATTAGTCGCTATGGAAACAGACTCATACAGACTGTCTGCCTCAGTGCACCCTAGGTGCAGGAAGAGAATTTGAATTGTGATAATCCCTTCACCACTACCTTGGCAGAGATTGTTCTCAGAGGAATGGCTTCTATGAATTGGGTAGCCACATCCAAAATAATAAGAATATACTGGTAGCCCCCTTTCATTTTCAGCAAAAGTCCTACACAATCAACCAGGACCTTGCTGAAAGATCCCCCAAGGCAAGTATGGGAATCATAGGTGCAGGTTTAGTTATAGGCTGAAGTTTCCCTGCTCTTGGACAGGTGTGGTATGTTTTTGCAGAACTTCACCACATCTTTGTGGAGGTGAGACCAGTAAAAATGTTGGCTTATGAGGGCTTTGGTTTTTTGTATACTGGCATGTCCAGTCATCAAGATTTCAGGGGCTAGCCTCATTATTTCCCCTCAGTACCTCGGCGGCACCACCACCTGGAGGATCACTGTCCACTCTTCATCTGCAGATCTGTGAGAGGGTCTCAACTTCCCCCATCAGCACCTCATTTTAAAAATAATAGCGTTCCACTACTCCCTCCACTTCAGCATCCATTTGGGCAGTCTATGCTAACTTGTTTAGCGCTGGGTCAGCTTGTTGAACCATGACTAAGGAAGACCTACTCATTACATTCTTAGGGTCTTCTAAACTTCTAAAAAAAGGTTTCAAATAACCAGACAGCAGGGTCATCCATCTGCAGTGCTGTTTGGCCTCTCCTGCAGGATTTATTTAGCCGAGGTTTAAACGATGTTACTATGTAGTCAGGACAATTGCTAGGTGCTCTGCCTCCCTGACCTTGCTCGGATTCTCTAAAACCACTTGGGACACTATGAACTTTGATCCTACTAAGCCATTGCCGAGGAGCAGGTTGATGCCATTACAGGTAAACTGGGGATGACTCCCATGGCTACTGGTCATGAATTAAGGTTGCATTTCAAGTGCATCCTGTATAAAGGTATGGGCAGTTACTCCTCCTTGATAACTGTTACCAGCATTTTGGCCTGTACTGCATTCTTTGGGAGAAAGGTTGTGCCTCTTCTTAGCAATAGAAATTGGCTGGCCTCAGTATCCCTCATTATGAGGTGCAGGCTCACCTCGCTTTGGGGAAATGGAGACACTTTTCCTTCTGACACAAAGTTCTTGTAACTCCCAAAGACTTTGCTAGTCTTGCCCACACTCACAAGGGTGTGCTTACAGGAACTTGCTGCAGTGATCAGAGCCACAGCCTGGTCTCCTCTGTTCTCTGTCTGACTCTTTGTTTTGCACAGGGCCTATGTGCGCCAACACATCCTACGAGCTTTCCCTGTAACCTTCAATAATCAGCATGAAAGTGTTTGGCTTTATGGCAATTGAACCACACAGGTTTCCAATCCTAACTCCTTTTCTTGACACCATCCTGTTTCAAGGAGTGGTCTCTGTGTCTCTCGCTATCCCTTCTCTCCCATATGTACTCAGCTTTCTATTACCTTCCCACCTCCCATCGTTTTCAGATTGCTGGGCGTGATTAAGGAAAGATTTCCTTTGGGGTGAGGCTTATGGACAAGCTCATAATCGTCAGCCAGATTCACCGCCTGCCAGGCTGCTGCCACTTCTGTTCCTCTATGTGCATTTTTATAGAGAGAGGGAGTGAATTTTTGAACTCTGCAAGGAGTATTATTTCTTGAGTGTTTTCATATGTGGCCTTGACCTTAAGCACTCATATCCAGTGATCAAACGTGAGATATTTAACCCATTCAAATCTGATGTGTGCCCTTTCCTGCCATTTTCAAAAAGTACAGAACTTCTGATGATATGCTTCCGGCAACAGTTTGCACACACTAAAATGGCTTTCCTTGCCATCTCATAGTTTGCCAAACTCTCATCAGGCAACAGCAGGTAAACTTCATCAGCCTTGCCTGGTAGTTTGCTTTGCAGCAGCTTTCCAGCTTTCTACTGGCCACTGTATTTACAGAGCTGCTCTTTCAAATCAGATGCAGAAAGATTCCATCCCTTCCTTATCAAAGAACAAAGAACAGTACAGCAAGGGAACAGGCCCTTTGGCCCACCAAGTCTGTGCCGACACAGATGCCTCTCTAATCTAATATTTTCTTGCCTCTACGTGGTCCACATCCCTCTATTCCGTGCCTATTCATGTTTCTATCCAGATGCCTCTTGAACGTTGTTATAGAATCTGCTTCCACCACCTCCTCCGGCAGCGTGTTCCAGGCATTCACCACCCTCTGTGTGAAAAACTTAAGGATTAAGTAGGCAACCTTGAATAACTTGGTACTCAAACCTGAGCTACAGGCGCCTTTTGTGGACACAGGTTACCTAACTCTACGTATCAGTCTGGCTACTTTCTAAAGCTATATTTTACAATGGACAGTTGCTGGGCTAATAAAACGGCGGTAATAATCACAAACACCTGTTTCTAGAAGCTTTTGAGCAGTTTGAAAGTGGACAACGACTAACACATCAAACTCTCTGGAATGTAACACATCTTGCAATGTATAAATATTCCAGCCAAGCCAACAGCCAAGGACAGTAGATGACAAGTCTGCACCAGCCAGCTTTGGGCAAAGGTAGATCTATTCGTGATTCCTAGGCCGGAATTTTACCGCCCCACCCGCCACAGGAATCGCAGTAGGCAGGGGCGGACAATTGGAAAGTCTGTTGACCTCGGGTGTGATTTTGCGGTTTTGCGATGAGTGAGGCCGTAAAATCCCGCCCCTAATTTCCAATGTTGTGTTAATGGCCCTTCTGTTACCAGCTCCAAAACACAATGTGTTTCAACCAGGGGCCTTGTTAACTGAATAGATTAATCCAAAATTACCCTATCACATGAGTGACATTTAAATTGTCTTAATTCCTTTCATTATACAGCTTTTAAATTTTATCTTCAGTCACTGTTTAACCTCAGCAGAGAAGCAGGACTTCAGGCAAGCAACCTGCCTCTGTCTACCATTTTACACCAATACTACAAACCTGTTGGACTTTAACCTGGCGTTGTGAGACTTCTTACCATTTTACCTAACAGATAACAGCAGAGAGAGCTCTGTCCAGGTAAATTGCCTAGCCCTCATCTACACTGAACGACTCTAACATCTGAACTTCTGCATCTGTGCTTTCAAGACTAATTCATTTATATATGTCTTCTCCCATTGTGGAAGTCCTCGCTTCTGGAAAGATAGATCACCTGCAACAGTCAGCCTACCAACTTCTGAAGTAATATGCCATTGGACGTTTGGTTCTCGGCACTGGACTCACATGAGACAATAAGTCTAAATTTTATTGTGGTCCTGTCCTGTACCTCTTTTATGGTATGAGTGTAAAATTGGGCGGACATGACAAAACCCCTTCCTGCAATTTGTGTGTGTGTTAAATAAACCAACCCTCCTATTTTACCTGATCTCAAATTTGCTGTGCTGTTATTAATGGAGGATTGGATTTCGCCAAACTGAAAGGTTTGGGAAATACACCACCACTTATAAAGTGAGAAATCAAAAACACCTACTTGTTTGCAGACAGCTGGTGAGAGGAGAAGTCAGAGTTGTTTAAATTTACACTCTCCTATCTGTAACATCTCCCTCTTTTTCTTTCCCCTCTCCCTTTCCTTTTACCTTTCCTCTTTTTCTCTCTTTTTCTCTTTCCCCTGTTTTTCCCATCCTGTTTGGGAATCGAGCCATTTCATTTCTAGCTGTAATTCCACTCAAGCTAGGTTGTCTGTTGCAATTTCTCCAGGTTCCCAAATCAATTGTTTGGCCACAAGTTTTAAAAGTTCAGGTTTCTTGGTTTTTGGGCAAAACTCTAACTCCAACTCCTTTGGTTCACTTTTCAACTTCTCGAGGGACAGAACCCTTACAAAAAGCAATTTCCATTTGTTCCAGAAAAGCACTGGCTTAGAGAGTGGACATTTTTGCATTTTAGGATTGTAAACGCAAGAAAACCTGCAGCAGTTTGTTTGTTTAAAAAAAAACTTATTTCTAGGGTAAAATTTACTTTCCCCACTCTGTTCACTCATTGTCTGTGGGATCTCTCCCAGATGTTCTCCACCAAATTTCTGTTATGACCACGTGAGGAGAGGTGAAATGATTCCCTTATTCTACCACTCCAAGTCTGACCATGACAGGGTTTATTTTATGAATTTAGGGAGGATGTTCTTTGCCAATACTGCAGGAATCCCACAATGTACACTTTCAGATCTGGGTCCTTGGCACTGAGGCAGCACCATGCCATCCATTGAAGTTTTGCTTGCAGAGTGTTGACACTGGTTTGATAGTCTGAATGGCCTCCTGTGCTTTAGCTATTCGATGATTTCCATGAATGGATAACGTCAATCGGTAAGAGAAATGAACCCATGCTGTTGGCATCATAAACCAGCCATCCAACCAACTGAGCTGACCAAATCCCTTCATTGAATCTGTTTGTCCCCTTCTATTGAAACACCTGCAAGGGTAGCACTGAAGTGACTATTCTTAAAGAAAAATCATTCATGGGATGTGGGTGTCTCTGGCTATACCAGCATCTCTAATTGCCCTTAAGAGGGTGGTAAAGTTAAATTTTATTTATGAGTCACAAGTAGGCTTACATTAACACTGCAATGAAGTTACTGTGAAAATCCCCTAGTCCCAACATTCCGGCGTCTGTTCGGGTACACTGAGGGAGAGTTTAGCATGGCCACTGCACCTAACCAGCATGTCTTCAGACTGTGGGAGGAAACTGGAGCACCCGGAGGAAACTCATGCAGACACGGGGAGAATGTGCAGACTTCGCACAGACAGTGACCCAAGCTGGGAATCGAACCCTGGTGCTGAGAGGCAGTAGTGCTAACCACTGTGCCACTATGCCGCCCCAAAGGTAGTGAGCTGCTTTCTTGAACTGTTGCAGTCCGTGTGCTGTAGGGACACCCACAGTGCTGTTAGGGAGAGAGTTCTAGGATTTTAACACAACGACAGTGAAGGATCGGCGATATCTTTCAAGGTCAGGATGCTATGCAGCTTAGAGGGTAACTTCCAGATGGTTCTCCTGCATCTGCTGTCGCTGTCCTAGACAGAAGAGAACAAAGAAAATAACAGCACCGGAACAGGCCCTTCAGTCCTCCAAGCCTGCACCAACCATGTTGCCCGACTAAACTAAAACCCCCGACCCTTCCGGGGACCATATCGCTCTATTCCCTTCCTATTCATGTATTTGTCAAAATGCCCCTTAAAAGTCACAAGCATTTGGAGAAAATATTTTTAGCGCCCCCAACATTACAGAGGTCGTGGGTTTGGAAGATGCTGTCTAAGGAACCTTGATGAGTTCCTGCAATGCATCAGTAGATGGTACACACTGCTGCCACTGTTGGTCGGTGGTGGAGGGAGTAAATGTGAATGGGGTGTCAATCAAGTGGACTGCTTTGTCCTGGATTGTGTCAAGCCTCAAGTGTTGTTGGAGCTTCACTTATCCAGGAAAGGGGAGAATATTCCATCGCACTCCCATCTTGTGCTCTGAAGATGGTGTATAAGGTTTGGGGAGTCATAAGGTAAGTTACTCGCCACATGATTCCTAGCCCCCGACCTGCTCTTGTAGTCACACTAGCCATATGGCTAGTCCAGTTCAATTTCTGATCAATGATAACCCCCAGGACGTTGATAAGTGTATGGCAAAAAGAAAAATGGACACAGCCATTTTTTTTTTAAAGTTCCTAACAAGCTAGAATCTGGCTGGCCTTTAAACCCACAAAAACAGGAAAAAGTGCAAGCTCCCCAAGCATTTCTGCTGGTTTCCTGTCAAAAACACACAATGTTGGCAGATTTCAAGCACTGTATTCAGCAAGAAAGAAGCAACTGAGCTGAGGAATTAACAGTCCTCATGCACATACAATTCCTTCTGGCACTTATGTCAACAGAAAAGTTCAATTTACAATGTGCTACATCCCAACAATGCAGTAACCCACCCCAGTCTTCAAACATCATCATCAATATGCTTTGAACATTGTTTATCAACTAAACCAATAAAATGCTTAGTCTCACACTGGAATGGTGGGTGCAGCCGTAGCATTAAATGTTACCCCAGTGTTAGGTGTGTACTTAAGATTCTCAAAACGTTTTAGCTCCCCCAACATTACAGAATTATATTACAAATGACAAGAACAGAAGACTCCCAGTCAGAGTATAAATAAGACTAAACAGAATGCTTGCTACATTGCCAAATCCCGCCATATTTTTCTTCTTTGCTTCCAAGACTTATTGAACTGTATGTGTCTGCTTCACTCCATATGTTGTGCTCACAATGGCTGATGAGATGTGCCAATACATTGTTGCACTTTTTACCGGTCAAAATGATTGAAATGTGCTGTCATATCATTGAGAAAGTGCCTACCAATGTGTTGTCTGGAGACAAAGGTATTGAAACCCCCATGTCAACCATGCTGCCCATCAAGAAAAGTAAATAACAGTGACTGTCATGTTTTCTAATGAAAGGGCACTTTAGTATTTTTCAGTGGCACTATTCAATGGTCCAATAGCTGACTGATTCCCCCAACTCCACTGCATGTACTATATTGATAATCTCTCCCCTATCCCCACCAGTACCCCCGACAATTAAAAGAGCTTTGAGTGCTGTCAATACTTTTTACGTCAGTCCCTTCCTCCTTCAATAAAACATGCCATTCAACTTTCCAATACATCTGCAGCCAGTTTTAATAATGCTGCATAGAAAGGAGAGAAAACAAATCTACCACAACATGCCGGAAATCGCTCTCTATTATTTTTCTTTCAATCAGGTGATTCTGAAGTAATGATAAGCAATCTTAAACAAGCCACATTTCAGCCTTTTGTGTGTGTGCATACAGCTAAATAAAAGCCTTGCTTTCTCAACTTTGTCAACCATTGTACAGGTATCTACATTGTTATCAGCTCTGAATAGCAAAGTATGAGTGAATGAATGCTTTATTTACAATGTGGGGCCCAGGAAAAGGAAGTACATTACTGAACATGGATTTCACTGTGCAAAATGTGTTACTGTCTACAGATGTGAAATACAGCACGATACACCTGTAGATTCTTTCCTCAAATAGATAGACATCAAGAATAAAAATGGGCTCCTTGAGAGGAAAGAACCTTTGGCATTTTATGTTGACCATTGGTGCCTTATTAACGACCAGAGAAGGGACAATGCCTTAAATCTACAATATCAGCTTCCCTCTTGTGTACCAGAAAAGGTCACAATGTCATTAATGAGTTTTATTAATGAGTGGGATTTTCCAGCCATGCTCGCCCCAAAACCAGGTGGATCTTTGCATAGTCCGCGCCCTGCCCGCAGTGATTGCTGTGGACGGCAGGGTGGGAAAATTCCCTCCGTGGGTAGAGGTTTCACCATTTTGATTCTAAGTGCTGAATCTGGGCACAATTCAGATCCGACTTGGAAGCCTATTCTCAGGCACTCAGCCTGAAAAAAGAGTCACAAATCTGAATCGCGTTTGAGCGGGGCTTATCGCACCCGAAACGCTGCTGCTCCGATCTGAGCCTTGAACTACACATGCGCAGTAAAAAAAAATTTGAAAAACGCTCCCCTGTCACATCACTCCCAGGCCGCAAAAAGCGGATAAAGCATCCCACCAGAGAACGATCTGGCCCCCCTCCCCCCCCCACCCCCACCAGAGATACATCTGGCCCTCCTCCTCCACCCCCCCACCAGAGAATGATCTGGCAAATGCATTTAAATTGACATTGCGCCCATTTCGGGCGCAGCGCCGATCGCGGCCATTTTCGGGCCTTGGTAAAGTGGGAACCTGCGTGGAGGCGGGTGCGGATCGCGCTATTCACCTCATGCCCGACTTTACCAAGTTTTCACGCCTGTAAATGAGCGCAACACAATGGTAAAATCGGGCCCATAGTGTCACTCTCAACTTTTCATTTCCACCAGTCCTTTCTGGTGCTGGTATACTGTTAATACTGGATGATTTTTGTGCAGGGATGATGGGAATGGTTTTCAGTTGAATGCCTTAAGTGCATCTGTTTTTCAGGCCACAACAGTGGACAAATAAGCAGTGGCTTTTGCTCTGAGTATCTAAATTGCACTGTTCCCAGGTTTCATTCATGGATTTGGTAGGATGTACTTCAATGTGCTGTAAAAGATATGCATCCAAATAAATAGATTCCTCCATTTTGGTTGATTACAAGTTAAAAGCCATACTCCCATAAATTCCTGGGCCATGCATTGCATTTTAACAGCTGTACAATTTAAAGTGACAGACTGTAAACCTTTGAAGTAAGTTTTGAAAGGACTCAAAAGGTTTACTCTGTCTCTCTCTCCACATTCGCTGCCAGACCTGCTGAGTTTATCCAGCATTATCTGTTTTTATGTACATTTCTATGCCATTTGCAGACAATTTTGGCATTTTAGGAGGAAGAGAGCATCTTGTTGGCCTTAACCAAAAGAATTAATTGATTAATTGATTAATTTATGGGAGTAGGGCGGCACGGTAGCACAGTGGTTAGCACTGCTGCTTCACAGCTCCAGGGTCCCGGGTTCGATTCCCGGCTTGGGTCACTGTCTGTGTGGAGTTTGCACATTCTCCTCGTGTCTGCGTGGGTTTCCTCCGGGTGCTCCGGTTTCCTCCCACAGTCCAAAGATGTGCGGGTTAGGTTGATTGGCCAGGTTAAAAATTGCCCCTTAGAGTCCTGAGATGCGTGGATTAGCGGGTAAATATGTGGGGGTAGGGCCTGGGTGGGATTGTGGTCGGTGCAGACTCGATGGGCCGAATGGCCTCCTTCTGCACTGTGGGGTTTCTATGATCTATGATCTTTCTCTCAGAATTGAGAAGATATGCATTTGCATGCTTCATTTCTCAGGTAGGTGTCCAGGAAACTCTGCAACCTTTCGCAGGTGGTCTCGTAGCCAAGCCTTAGAGCAATGACACAGAAAGTGGCAGGGAAGTTTAATATTGTCATAAATGTCTTTCCCATGAGATCTTTCCAGATAACCACTGCCAATATTAGTAATGTTAGTACACTGTTGCATCCAACAAGTGACCGATGCTTATCTTAAAAAGGGAAACAATATGTCGGGCCGTAACTTCCCCAGCATTGTATTTGGGAGTTCACCCAAAGATGTGCTGTGGAATCCCCTTGAGATGTTCCCAGGTAAGGATTCACATGACAATTGCCCAGAAGCACAAACTTCCTCTGGGCAATTGCCCTGCATTGGGAAACATCCAAAAATACAATTTAAATCGCAAACGTCTAATGGTTTCAACTGTATTCCAGAAAAAGTTAGGAGAATTAAAACCTCTTATGACTTCTGGGTAACTATTGTATAGACCCAGACCAACCCTGCAGGGAACACCCCTCAACCCCGACTAACCACTCCTCACAGTATTCCTCACATCCCTGACCTACTATGGGAGTCCCCCCACTTGCATGAGACTACTTACTCCATGCGGCCTGACACTGACTTCCAAACCCACATGAAGCCGAGTCCTACACCCTCCCTCCCCACAATCCTGCAGGCCTGGCGCCACCCAATCACCTCCAACCTCCACTTCAACCCCCACAGACCCATCTTGACCCAACCCAACTTTGCCCAAAACTCCCAGCAAGGTCTGATACTCCTCCCCTGCAGGCCTGGCCTGAACCCACTTCCGAGCTCTGACCTACTCATCGCTCCCTGAGATCTGATTTGCCCTCTAATTTGCCCGCCCTCACCCATCCTGAAGTCGAAACCACCCCTCCTCCACCCACGGCAGGCCCAACTCGATCCAACCTGGCTTGACCCCTCTCCCCATCTTTCCACGGTCCCACCTCTCCATTTCCAATGGTCCAACCTTTCCACCCTAAAGGTCCGACCTTCCCCACCGACCCAACTCGACCAGAGGTCCAATGACCCCCACTGTTCCCAAGAGGTCCAAACCCCCATTTGGAGAGGTGTTGACTTTTAATAGCTCTCCAAAATTTCCTGTCCTGTCCGTGACAATGCGGAAAATCCAACTCATCTCCCAAAACAGTAAAATTCCACCCGAATTGTTCCACCGCCCCTTGCCTGCTCCAATTCCCATGATGGGCAGGGTGGTAAAATTCTGGCCATTGAGTTTTAAATTATCCTTTATAATTCAAGGCGAAGTGGATCATGTGACCTCCTATTAGTCCTGTCCAGTGATAAGCTGATGTGACCTTGTATTCATTGGGACCAGTGTCCTTGGTCAAGTCCTATTGAAACCCAAGTGCCATATTACATACTTGAGGCAGAAGGAACTGGACTGATTTTGCACAGACTTACACACTCTCATATTTACTGATTCAGAAACCCTGGACACAGAGAGAGAAAGAATCTCATTGGAAGCTGGGAGTAACTTTGGACTGTTCTATTGAGAATATGGAATGTAGAGCATTAGTTGCCTACTAACTAATGTTAATTCAATGTTGATTTTAGTTTGTTTGTTATAGTAGTAGTCATAGAACATGACATCTTGTCATGTGATTCATTTAAATCTGGTAATTATCTCTTTTGAAAAGTTAGAGATCTATTTGAGGATCATAACAATATGTGTGGGACACTCAGCATTTCGGATGTGGCAGGAGGATGATACAGATAATGCACTTATTGTAATGTTCAATTGTTCTGTGTTTAATTATGTCAGTCTGTTAGTGATTGATCTTCACAATGTTTGATTGGTAAGTCTGGGTGTGGACTCAGAGAAAAGTAAAAAGAGCTAGAAGACAAAGTTATAAGCATGGAGCAGACATTTTAAAGTATTGTATAAAACTCCGATAAATAAAGTTCCTTCACACGTAGGAATTAATGTCATCACAGAATCACAGAAACCCTACAGTACAGAAAGAGGCCATTCGGCCCATCGAGTCAGCACCGACCACAATCCCACCCAGGCCCTACCCCCATACCCCTACATATTTACCCACTAATTCCGCTAACCTACACATCTCAGGACACTAAGGGCAATTTTTAGCATGGCCAATCAACCTAACCCGCACATCTTTGCATATATCTGATATATAGAATATATAACACTAGTTACAGTATGAAAAGATTCAGCCGGGCCCCAAAACTTCAAACTTTCAAAGTCATACTAGACTGGTAATCATGATTTTCAAGTCCAGAGCATTAAAGCCAGATGTGTTTGCTTTCTCCGGGTTGGATCTCCAACTTTTCAAAAGAGATAATTACCAGATTTAAATGAATCACATGACAAGATGTCATGTTCTATGACTACTACTATAACAAACAAACTAAAATCAACATTGAATTAACGTCAGTTAGTAGGCAACTAATGCTCTACATTCCATATTCTCAATAGAACAGTATTTGGGGTTTATCAAGGCTATGCACTTTTAGCCTTGCCTCCAAATATTTGAATATTTTTGGTTGTAGAATTGGGGATTTATTGAATTATGTTCTTCCACAATGTGTGCATTCAGAAAGAAGCATGGGTGTACTTTCTGAGCACAGCAAAGGGCAATTATGTCAATAACAGGAAGCAATGCAATAATAAAAACTCAGAAGCAAAGTGCACAATAGTGGGTGATTTGCATAACAGTAAAAGAAACATACCCAGGAGTGCTGTGAATAAGATAACAGAAGGACTAAGAGATGGTGAGTGAGGCCTTTTTTTAAAAAAAACCCACAACATATCTTCTTTGTGATTCTGCTGCGGGCTCAGTATTTGTTTCATATCAGAGTAACAAGAATCTCAGGTGAAACAATGAGCTAGATCCAAGGCCAAGTATCTGCTTTGAAATATCCTTTATACATTCTTCAATTGCAATTCCAAATAGATTTCTTGGTTCCTGGAAGGGACTATCTGAGTAACTGCTTACGCACAACAGAAATCAATGGCCAGTGAAGTAAAAGCTATGACACCACTGGCCTCTAACCACTCAGCAGACAGACGCTGAGATGACGTTTGTAGAAGAGGCCTAGTACAAAAACAGACTGCTCAATAAACACATAACATGACCAATAAAAGGGCCATTGAATCTACGTTCTGCTTATCTTGGAACTCTGATTCTGGAGTTGCAGATTCAGATCAAATAATACTTTGTTCAGATTGAAATATATTGAAACACTTAGTTAAGGCAACACTATATTTATAGTTTGCTGTCAATGCAGGAATGCAATAGTCCCATTGTCAATAGCAACCTGTAACACAAAGCAAATCAATTATCGGACTTCATTAACCCCACATCCCAGTTTTTGATGGATCCTGAAAACAATGGTTGGGAACACAGCAATCAAGTAGCTCTTTCCATTGGTCTCCAGCAGAGAACACCCAGATAGTTGCCAATCTCTTGGAGGCAAGATAAAACTGAATACAGGTATGGTGAATTTGAATCTCTTTTTTTTCAAATCCAGCCCAGACAAGAGAGATGATAAATCCTCTATCATTGTGTCATGATATTGTTCTGATTAGGGGTTGTAAAGCACTGTAATGCTGCCATTAGCATTTGAAATACTGTCCTCCGAATTAGGCCTGAAATACTGTCCTCAGGATTACAGTGTTCTGCAGTACAGCTTAAAGAAATAACTTACATGCACTTTGCACCACATCCCAAATTGCTTTACAACCAATTTTGAAGTGTAGTCACTGCTGCAATGTAGGGAATGCAGCAACCAGTTTTTGCACAATAAGCCTCTATAAACAGAAAGATGACAACAACAAGATAATCTCTCTTCATAATTGGCAGATGAATTTTCATCAAGAAATTAGGAGAATTCCCCTGATCTTCATCAGCGTGTCATGGGATTGTTTACATCCACTTGAGAGGACACATGGGGCCTTGGTTTAACACTTCATCTGAAAGGCAGCAACTCTGATCGGCCACTGTTTTCATGGTACTGCTCTGATGGCCCAAATTTCGTTAAGTCATGGAGACTCCATATCGTATCCAAAATAACACTAGGATCCTGGATCCAGAGGTCTGGCCCTATTTCCAACAGATCCTACTTCAGTGGTAGATTAAAGGGGGTGCAGTGTGATTCATACATGGGAAAAACCTGAACCCAGCACAGCTATTTGAACATAGTGCTGAGTTCAAACAGACGTCATTTTCGCTGTAATAGGTCCATTTCCCACAGTGTATGACTTACAATTTTAAAGAGTAGATATGAATACTCAGATATGTTCTGTGGAACTGTCAAGCTGGCATGTTATTTAAGTCCTCTGCCCTTTATATCTTGAAAAGAAACAGCCTACTCTGAGTTGAAAAAAAGGGTAGTTTCAATAGCTGTTTGTTAATATAACAAGGACAAACATTATAGTGGTATTACTTCCTGATTGCTTTCAAAACCTATCTTTATTACAGTGGAGGGCTGTAGGTTCACAGTTTGACTGACAGCTCCAAGAAGCTATTAAGGGATTAGCTATCTCTGATGTGGAGCTATGAATAAAAATATTTGTTTTAAAAGGGATTAAGAACTTAAGGAAATTTAAATACATTGAACGGATTTTATCAATTAGAATTTTTTTCAATATAGTGAAGTTTATAATAGATGCTTAGAACTTTATTTTCATCTCAGCATGGCTCCTGAGGTCTTCTCATGGTAGATACTGGGTGAGTTGACATGGAAACATGCAAAAGGTGGTGGGTGGGAGGGACATGTGTTAGCATGAGTTGGCACTGAGTTGACATAGGGGTTATAAGGGGCAATGCGGATGAGTGGGTGGCAAGGGTAAGGATGGAGGGTATGAGGGGCCATTGGGGTGGGTGGAGGTGCATGGGTCAACTGAGCCAAAGTTGACACCTAGAACACATTGTAGTATTTATTTTACCAACAATGATCACAATATACCACAAGAGTGCCATTAGTTGTCAGATTAAGTTGTATTACATTAATACTCTCTCCTATCAAGATTATAACATGCTGCAGAACTGTTTTCAGTTTTTTGTCTGCAACATAACATAGAATCATAGAATCATATCATAGAAACCCTACAGTACAGAAAGAGGCCATTCGGCCCATCGAGTCTGCACCAACCACAATCCCACCCTGGCCCTACCCCCATATCCCTACATATTTAACCACTAATCCCTCTAACCTACGCATCTCAGGACACTAAGGGCAATTTTTAGCATGGCCAATCAACCTAACCCGCACATCTTTGGACTGTGAGAGGAAACCGGAGCACCCGGAGGAAACCCACGCAGACACGAGGAGAATGTACAAACTCCACATAGACAGTGACCCAAGCCGGGAATCGAACCCAGGTCCCTGGAGCTGTGAAGCAGCAATGCTAACCATTGTGCTACCGTGCCACCCATACTGCAGTTCTGTTCAGTTTTGGGGTTTTAACAGCATGCTTTGCCTCTTGGGGGTTACAATACTTTTATAACACTGAGCACTATTTTCAGTCACTCTTATAACACTGAGCACTATTTTCTCTTAGTCCTCAAGTCCAGTCACTAATCACCAAGTTCCTCAGTGCAGAATGGACAGCATGTCTGTTGGCAGCTAAGTGCCAGGTTTCATGCTATGTTTAAAATGAAAGGCTTCTCGAGCCAACAACATCAACAGTTACCAGAAAGAGAGGCAGAGCTTGCTACAGTTTCTAAGGCAGCCTGTGTGTAAGCCGCTCAGAACATATTAGAACATGTACTTTCCTGCTTTTAGGAGGAATAATTTCAAAGCCATCTCAGGTTGCATAGAGTAATCCTTGGGGTGCTTCAACTTGTTAGAAATAAAAGGTGATTCTTCTGCGATTATACTTTGCTAACAGTTACTGTACTTATCTGTTACCCTGCTGACTAAATTTGTGTCCCTTTGTATAACCAAGGTCTTGCTAAGTGCTTCATGGTTTAAAATGTGGTTTTGAGGGCTCTTAATTGGCTGGAATTGAAGGCAACTAAGCCTTTTATTGGCAGTTTTCACTACATTGTGGTCAGTTCCAGCTTTAGAGATTGATTCCTGAATGGCATCATTGACTAGCTTGACTAATGCTCAGCAGTTCCTGCTCTGGCTGCTGTCCTGATATCACTTATTACACATGGACATTTGTGAATGAAATGTCACTCTGTGGGGGATGATGTCAGCGTCAGCTGTCGAGGTTGTATGAGAAAGCTGTTGTTCTGGGTTAATGAGGTTTTCCATGAATAACTCAGTTGACGGCTCTGCTCTGCTGTGCACAATCCGTTCGTTCTAGCACTTCATCTGCAGATGGTTTGAATCACTCACATTGCATAGTTAGTGATCATTGTGAGGCTATCTTCTGCGGAAGAGGTCTCTTCAACATCTGGAAAAAGAGACTGATGTTTATACCTAAATTATTAAAGACTAGTGTTTGTACTAATATGGATTCAATTACAAGCAGTGGACTAAGTGCTATTTCTGTGCTTTGTATTGAACCAATATCTCTCAATGTATCTGCGTTGACCTGCATCAAGTGGTAATACTTCTTGTGCTTGTGCTAACTTATACTACGCTGGCAGCATTTAGTGCAGCAATGTTGATTTCCACCAGACTGGGAAAGTTCACTGAACCTTTGATGGCCTGTAATGGATTGTCCTAGCCAACATTTATCTTCCAATTAATATTTGAAACAGATGCAGAAAATGCTGGAAAATCTCAGCAGGTCTGACAGCATCTGTGGAGAGAGAATAGAGCTCCAAAGGTCTGACGAAGGGTCATCTAGACTCGAAATGTTAGCTCTATTCTCTCTCCACAGGTGCTGTCAGACCTGCTGAGATTTTCCAACATTTTCTGCATCTGCAGTAATTTGGTTTAATTTGAAACAGATGATTTGGTCCTTGATTTCATTGTTGTTAGACCATAAGACATAGGAGCAGAATTGGCCATTCGGCCCATCGAGTCTGCTCTGCCATTCAATCATTGCTGATATTTTTCTTATCCCCATTCTCCTGCCTTTTCCCCATAACCCCTGATCCCCTTATTAATCAAGGACCTATCTCTCTCTGTCTTAAAGACACTCAATGACCTGGCCTCCACAGCCTTCTGCGGCAAAGAGTTCCTCAGATTCACCACTCTCTTCCTGAAGAAATTCCTCCTCATCTCTGTTTGAAAAGATCGTCCCTTTAGCCTGAGGTTATGCCCTCTGGTTCTAGTTTTTCCTACTAGTGGAAACATTCTCTCCACGTCCACTCTATCCAGGCCTCGCAATATCCTGTAAGTTTCAATAAGAATTCCTCTCATCCTTCTAAACTACAACGAGTACAGACCCAGAGTCCTCAACCGTTCCTCATACGACAAGTTCTTCATTCCAGGGATCATTCTTGTGAACCTCCTCTGGACCCTTTCCAAGGCCAGCACATCCTGCCTTAGATACAGGGCCCAAAACTGCTCACAATACTCCAAATGGGGTCTGGCCAGAGCCTTATGCAGCCTCAGAAGTACATCCCTGCTCTTGTATTCTAACCCTCTTGACATGAGTGCTAACATTGCATTTGCCTTCCTAATTGCCGACTGAACCTGCACATTAACCTGAAGAAAATTTTGAACAAGGATTCCCAAGTCCCTTTGTGCTTCTGATTTCCTAAGCATTTCCCCAATGGGAAATGCCCCCTGTTGGGGCTTTCCGTGTGCAGATTATCTGCGGTTTTCTACATTACAAAATGCTGTATAAATCCTAACTTTTTATTTGTGAACTTGCCGTATCTACACTATTAAAGGTGACACTAACTGGATGAACATCGGTTGACAAGCACTTCCACCTCCCCCATTGCCGGCCTCCCAATTGCCAGCAATCCTGATGGCTGTTCTCAGCCTCTGATCACTAGCCCCGGCCTCCCAACGGCCAGACTTGGCCTCTCGATGACCGGACCAACCTCCTAATGACTGCCCACCACCCCCATACTGATCCCCGATGGCTGGTCCTGGATCCCGCCCGACCTCCAACATCCCCCTTGCCCGAGGGCCGGCACTGCCCAAGGGGCACTCCTCCTTCCCTTCAAGCTCCAAGGGGACCTCAATATCCTCTGGTCCCACCAGCGAGGCCATTACATCTGGTCCTCATTGGTGGGGACCATATGTGATTCCCGCTGGTGTGGACCTCCACCACTGGGTCAGAAACTTTAGCAAACACGAAAATTGAGTCCCGGGCTTGCTATATAGATGGAAGTCAGAATTTCCATATGGTAATCAGCCTCGCACTGTTCCCTGTGCAAGGCTGATTACATCCAAAAAAAATGGATGGAGAAGATTGCAACTGACCAGACATCAGTCGCGAATCCCATTTTTCCACCCCGCTTATATTTCCTGGCCCTCTGCACTACTCAAACAGCGTAACAGGCTAGGAAACCCGTGCCCAAAGTGATTTTTAACTGTGTCCTTACCAACCAGCACAAAATGGTATTGCCATGCACACAATCAAACATTGTTCAGTTTTAACATCAATCATAGAAATCATAGAAACCCTACAGTGCAGAAACAGGCCATTCGGCCCATCACGTCTGCACCGACCACAATCCCACCCAGGCCCGACCCCCATATCCCTACACATTTACCCGCTAATCCCTCTAACCTACGCATCCCAGGACACTAAGGGGCAATTTTAACCTGGCCAATCAAGCTGACCCACACATCTTTGGACTGTGGGAGGAAACCGGAGCACCCGGAGGAAACCCACGCAGACACAGGAGAATGTGCAAACTCCACACAGACAGTGACCCAAGCCGGGAATCGAACCCAGGTCCCTGGAGCTGTGAAGCAGCAGTGCTAAACACTGTGCTACCGTGCCGCAATGTGATAGCCACCCAGAACTCTCAACAAGTGAAGTTCAAACATTGTACAATGAAAAGCTACTAAGTCCTCAGCAAAATGAGCTGTAGTGATGAAAATTGCCATTTATTGGGAATCATTTCTGGAGTGGAGAATTTCAGAAACCAAATTCAAGTATCTGATTCTACCAGGTGGCTCCTGACTGTTGAGGAATACAGGTATATTTTTCATTAGGCCAGAGAAAATGGATACATGGTAGAAAACCAAGAAATAGATTCCCCCAAGTCAACTGGTAAAGCTCATTCACTCCTCTAAAGTTTCTAAAGATTTTTTAAAGTTTAAAAGTTTATTTATTAGTGTCACAAGTAGGCTTACATTAACATACAATGAAGTTACTGTGAAAATCCCCTAGCTGGCACACTCCAGCACCTGTTCAGGTACACTGAGGGAGAATTTAGCATGTCCAAAGCACCTAACCAGTACGTCTTTCGGACCATGGGAGGAAACCCACACAGACACAGGGAGAATGTGCAGAATCTGCACAGACAGTGACCCAAGCTGGGAATTGAACCTGGGTCCCTCGTGCTGTGAGGTTGCAGTCCTAACCACTGTGCTACCATGCAGCCCCAGTGATGTCTTGGAAATAAAGATGTGATGTCGTGGAAATGAAGAACAAATGCAATAAAATAAAAAGAAATACACTTTAACTGCAGTACAATGTCTCATTCCTTTGTCCAATTTTTACCCCTCCTTTCCTGAAGAGGTTGATTCTTGCCTAGCAGTTAGGTACCGCACTCAGGCAGCCATGCTTCCTGTTTGAATCCAACTGTAAATGTTGTGTAGACTATTCAACCACAGACAGCATCACAGCTAAACCTACCATGTCTGTAACTGACAGTCTTAAACACAGTTTGCCTGCCAAAGGCAGTTACACAACATGTTTCAGAAGCAGTAGCAGGTTCCTTCAAACTCTTGAATTGCTGAGGGCTCTGTAAAATAATTAGGTAATACCTCCACATAATTTGTGGTCAGTTTTCTTTTTTTCAAAGTCAGGAGCCATCCGTTATATGTTAGCAACATTTCAGAACCGTGTCATTAATAATTATGGGCTCCTATGTACACAAACCCATGGCTTAAAGGTAGAACACAAACTAATCACAGGCCTCACTCTTTGCAGTCAATTTTGTACTACATTTGTAAAGATGTCAAGGTCAAGATATTCAACTTATTCACAGAATGGGGCAGTCTCTGGAGCCTCGTGGCATTGTTATCTGATAGCCACAGTGCACCAGGACTGCATTCCTGTCCAGCTGAGCTCTTTTCTTTGAAATAAGTCGGATTAGCAAAATTCGTTTGATTTGCTTGTAAACTGCTGTATAAGAATGTGCCCAACAGCAATTCACATATCTTCAAGCTAATAGTAGTCTTCACTGGATAACTGTCTTGTTACAAACATTTTTCATTGAATCCCTACATGCAGAAGGAGGCCATTCGGCCTATTGGATCTACACCAAATCTCTGTAGAGCATCTTATCCAGGTCCTCTCCCCCACCCTATCCCCATAACCCCTTGCATTTTACCATAGCTGATCCACCTAACCTGCAAATCTTTGGACTCTGGGAAGAAACCAGAGCACCCCGGGGAAACCCACACAGATACGGGGAGAATGTGGAAACTCCTCAGAGACAGCCACCCAAGGCTAGAATTGTACCCAGGTCCCTGGCACCGTGCCACCCTTTTTATTAAAACATTTTTCTTATTACATCCTCTTCATACTTGAAGATGGATGAATAGATACATTAAGCTAAGGGTTCAGAAACTAAGTGCAAAGTGGTCCAATTCATAGATGATACCAAACTAAGGGGGAAAGGGAAAATGGGAGATAGATATTCTTTGAATATGCTGAAATTGGTAAACATGAAGTTGAAAAAGACATAGGAGTTTTACTAGCAACAATTAGCAAAGCCAGTATCTTCTGGAACTACAACTAGCAAAACAGTAGAATATAAATTGAGGAGATAATGATCAAACTGGATAGTGCTCTGGTTAGACCTCACCTTCAATACTGAGTCCAGCTCTGGCCACCAAGAAATGAAACAGACAGTTGAGCAGCAGAGTTACTCCACAGAAGAGTCATGGAGCTGGTGTTCAGTGTTGGTAGAGGGCCGGGTAAGGGGGTTGGGTGGGGGGGGGGGGGGGGGGGGGGGGGGGGGGAGAGGGGGGGGGGGTAGTTTTCTGCTTTATGGGCAAAGACTGGAGAAATTTGGATTTTGCAGCTTCGGAAGAGATGATTGAGAGATTCTGATAAGGCATGTTAAGGTTATAGAGAAAGTTAACCGAGAATATTATTTTAAATTAAACCTTGGGAGTTGACTAGGGGACACAGGTTCAGTTTAGAGATGGGTATCTATTTGGACTGATATCAGGAAATATTTCACACAGTGTGATCAAAAGATGGAATAAGCTTAGAGATAAGAA